>NC_134357.1:129127255-129394755 GCF_048569485.1 Anomaloglossus baeobatrachus
GGCCCCTACAGAGTCTGTTTTCCCAGTTTATGCACACAGCCAAGATTGTTAGAGTTCCCCCACAGAGCAACAATTTTAACAATAGGCCCCTACCGAGCCTGTTTTCAGATTAGAAACACATAACCAAGATTCACAGAGTTCCTCCACAGAGCAACAATTTTTACAAAAAGCCACTACGCAGCCTGTTTACCCAGTTGACCCTCAGAGATAAGATTGTTTCTCAACACAGCAACAAGCCCTTTACATAGCCTGTTTTGAGAGTTGACCACACAGCCAAGATTGTTAGAGTTCCACCACTGAGCAAAAATGTTAACAAAAGGCCCTATACAACTTCTTTTCAGAGTCAACCCACAAAGCTGAAATTGGAAGAGGTTCCCCACAGATCAACAAGTTTAACAAACGGCCCCTACAGTGCCTGTTTTCCCAGTGGACCCACTCAGCCAAGACTGAAAGAGCTCACCTATAGAGCAATTATTTTAACGAAATGCCTCCAAAGCATGTTTTCCCAGTTGACCCACACAGATAAGATTGGCATAGTTCCCCCACAGAGCAACTTTTTTAACAAATGGCCCCTACAGAGCAAGTTTTCCCAGTTGACCCACACAGCCATGATTTGCAGAGTACTTCCACAGAACAATAATTTTAACAAAAGGCCCCTACACAACCTGTTTTTAGAGTTAACCCAAGATTGGCAGAGTTCGCCACAGAGCAACTATTTTAACAAAATGCACCTCTAGCCTGTTTTCCCAGTAGACCAACACAGCCAAGATTGGAAGAGGACTACCACAACAATTGAAAAAAGGCTCCTACATAGCCTGTTTTCCTAGTTGACCCAAAGAGAACCCAGAACCCCTTTAAAATAACAGAATTTAAAAAGGCTTAAACCAAAAGGTGGAGGTCCAAGTGTAGAAGGAGGTGGAGGTGGACATGGTAGTTTAGGTATCACACAGACTTTTGCTCAAAACTTGCCGATTGTCATGGCAGCATCAGATGCTGTTTACACTACGAATTCTGACACTCCACCCTATGGTTTCTCTGGGATTTTTCAAGATGTCACCATATCATTTTTTTGGACAGTGGTTCTGGGGCTAACATTATTGATAGAGCAAGATGAGCTGGATGAACAAGGTTGGATTAGAGCAGAATGGACCAAGCTGTTTTAGGGCTAGATACACAAGGCTGGATTTGAGCAGTAGGGACCAGGCTGTTTTAGGGTCGGATGCATACGGCTGTATTAAGCCTGTATAGATCAGGCTGTTTTATGGCTGAATGCATGAGGCTGTATTAGGCTTTTATAGACCAGGCTATTTTAGGGTTGGATGCACAAGGCTGAATTAGAGCAGTATGAATCAGGCTGTATTAGGACTGCATGCAGGAGGCTGTTTTAGGCCTGTATAGAACAGATTATTTTAGGGCTGGATGCTCGAAGCTGGATTAGAGCAGTATGGACCAAGGCTGTTTTAGGGATGGGTGCACGAGGCTGTATTAGGCCTCTATGGACCAGGCATTTTAGGGCTGGATGCACGAGGCTGAATTAGAGCAATATGAACCAGGCTGTATCAGGACTGGATGCCGGAGGCTATATTAGACATGCATAGATCAGGCTGTGTTAAGGGGGCTTTACACGATACGATATCGTTAATGTTTTATTGTCGGGATCACGTCGTTAGTGACGCACATCCGGCGTCATTAACGGTTTCGCAGCGTGTAACACTTATCAGCGACCTTAAACGTCCTCCAAAGTGGTGAAAATTGTTCACCATGGAGAGGTCGTCCTAAAACCAAAAATTGTTAATGGTTGTTTATAGATGTTGTTCCTTGTTCCTGCGGCAGCACAAATCACTGTGTGTGACACTGCAGGAGCGAGGAACCTCACCTTACCTGCGTCCCGCCCGCAATGAGGAAGGAAGGAGGTGGGCGGGATGTTTGTCCCGCTCATCTCCGCCCCTCCGCTTTGATTGGCCGGCCGCTTAGTGACGTCGCGGTGACGTCGTGGTGACACCGAACGCACCTCCCCCTTGAGGGAGGGATTGTTCAGCAGTCCCAGTGACGCCGTCGACCAGGTAAGTGCGTGTGACGCTTCCGTAGCGATAATGTTCGCTGCGGCAGCGATCACACGATATCGCATGCACGACGGGGGCAGGTGCTTTTGCGTACGATATCGCTAGCAATTGCTAGAAATATCATAGCATGTAAAGCCCGCTTAAGGGCTAGATGCACAAGGCTGGTTTAGAGCATATGGACCAGCCTGTTTTAGGGCCAGATGCATGAGGCTGGATTAGAGCAGTATGGACCAGGCTGTTTTAGGAATGGATGAACGAGGCTGTTTTAGGACTCTATAGAAATGGTTGTTTTATAGCTGGAGGCACGAGACTTCATGAGGCCTGTTTAGACCACAAGGTTGGTTTAGAGCAGTATGGACCAGGCTGTATTAGGGCTGGATGCACAAGGCTAGATTAGAGCATTTGGACCAGTCTGTTTTAGGGCCAGATGCATGAGGCTGGATTAGAGCAGTATAGACCAGGCTGTTTTAGGATTGGATGCACAACGTTGTATTAGGTCTATATAGACCAGGCTGTTTTAGGCCTGGGTGCATTAGGCTGAATTAGAACAGTATAAACCAGGCCTGTAGAGACCAGTCTACTTTAGGGCTGGATACATGAGACTTGATTAGACTAGTATGGCCAGCCTGTTTTAGGGCTGGATGTACCTGTCGGGATTAGAGCAGTCTGAGCCAGGCTGTTTTAGGGCTGAAAGGATGAAGATGTATTAGGCTTGTATAGAACAGGCTGTTTTAGGGTTGGATGTACGAGGCTGGATTACATCAGTATAGGCTGGGATGTTTTTGGACTGGATAAATGAGGCTGGATTAAGGAAATCGCCACCAGGCTGGATGCACGAGTCTGGATTAGAGTAATATGGTAAAGGATGTTTTTCAGCTGGATGCATGAGGCTGGATTACAGCAGTATGAACCAGGATGTTTTAGGCTTGATCCACATGGCTGGATTAGAGCAGTATAGACCAGGCTGTATTAGGACTGAATTGCTGAGGTTGTATGAGGCCTTTATAGACCAGGTTGTTTTAGGGCTAGATGCACAAGGTTGGATTACAGCAGTTTGGACCAGGCTGTTTTAGGGCTAGATGCAGGAGGCTGGACTAAGGAAGATGGCACCAGCTGGATGCACAAAACTGCTGGATGAGGCCTGTATGCACTAATCTGAAATACAGCAGTCTGCACCAGGCATCGAAGTTCCTACAATAGCGATGGAACCCATGTATATAGGCCATGTCACGTGGTGTGCTGGACAATCACAGCCATGTCAGTTCTCAGTATGGCTGTGATGGCCACGGAAGTGCCCACAGCTGAAAAGCTTGTTGATTTCCTATGCTGCCACCTTTCAACAAACTTTATTAGCATAGAAACAAAACCCAAACTCCGAACTCGGACATGGCTTTTTTCATTATGTTTGGACACCCACTGTTAGGTACGAACCCCGAACTTTATAATATGGGTTCATTTAACTCTTCTCTTCATCCAAACATCAACAGCTAAAAAGAAACAAAATTGGCAATATTACAAGACAGTTCTTCTTACAACGCAGTGTAGTGTAACGGAACAGCATACTGTTGTTTGATCAGTTGAATATTCTCCATATGATGTTTAAAGAGATAATTACACTTCCACATACCCAGGTATGCAGCCCCTCAGTATCACCTTTTTGTGCCCCACCTGATGACAGCTGATGTCATATCGGCACCAGTTGTCATACAATTTTTCCATATGTTTCTATTACAAACTTGGGAGTCAGATAAAAAAAACCAACACATGTACGCCCCAATTCCTTAAGACGGCGTTTCATTTTCCAGTGTTAATGAAGTACATATAGGAATAAGGTTCGACAAATTCATTAAGATGTGCAAAGGCTTTGATTCTGCACTATAAAAAGTCACTGTAGTTTGTTACATATGTTTTTTTCAGCTCCGCATAGAAGCATCTAGAGAAAAAAAGCACCAAAACTGCAGAATTAATTTGTCTCTTCATGAAATCACATCCACCTTTCTTGGACAGTTAGGGGTACTTTACACGCTGCGACATCGCTACCGATATATCGTCGGGGTCACATCGTTAGTGACGCACATCCGGTGCCGGTAGCGACATCGCAGTGTGTAACACTAATGAGCGACGATCAACGATCACAAAATCATTCCAAAACGGTGATCGTTGACATGTCGGTCAGTTCCTTAATATTGCTGCTGCCACCGGTACGATGTTGTTCGTCGTTCCAGCGGCAGCACACATCGCTATGTGTGACACCGCGGGAGCGACAAACATCTCCTTACCTGCGTCCACTGGCAATGCGGGAGGAAGGAGGTGGGCGGGATGTTACGTCCCACTCATCTCCGCCCCTCCTCTGCTATTGTCCGGCCGCTTAGTGACGCCACAGTGACGTCGCTATGACACCAAACGCACCTCCCCCTTGAAGGAAGGATTGTTCGGCGGTCACAGCGACGTCGCTGACCAGGTATGTGTGTGTGACGCTGCCGTAGCCGTAATAGCGATGTGTGCTGCCACAGGAACGACAAACAACATCGTTACTGCAGCAGCAACGATATTTGGGAAGGGACCCCCATGTCACCGATGAGTGATTTTGAACGTTTTTGCGTCGATTCAAAATCGCTCATAGGTGTCACATCCAACGACATCACTAAAGCGGCCGGATGTGCGTCACAAATTCCGTGACCCCAACAACATCGCTTTAGCGATCTCATAGCGTGTAAAGCCAACTTAAGGGTGCTTTACACGCTGCGACATCGCTAACGATATATCGTCCGGGTCACGGTGTTTGTGACGCACATCCGGCGTCGTTAGTGACATCGCAGCATGTAACACCTCTGAGCGACCTAAAACGATCGCAAAAGAGGTAAAAAATCGTTGGTATTGGAGAGGTCGCTCCAACATCAAAAATCGTTGACAGGTGAGTAGCGAGGTTGTTTGTCGTTCCTGCGGCAGCACACATCGCTATATGTGACACCGCAGGAACGAGGAAACTCACCGTACCTGCGTCCCGCCGGCAATGAGGAAGGAAGGAGGTGGGCGGGATGTTACGGTCGCTCATCTCCGCCTTTCTTCTGCTATTGGGCGACTACTAAGTGTCGTCGCTGTGACGCCAAACGAACCGCCCCCTTAGAAAAGAGGTGCTTCGCCAATCACAGCGACGTCGCTAGGCAGGTAAGCAGTGTGACGGGTGTAAGCGATGTTGTGCGCCACGGGCAATGATTTGCCCATGTCGCACAACCGACGGGTGCGGGTACGCTCGCTAGCGATATAGGTACTCATATCGCAGCGTATAAAGTACCCTTTATACAGATGCTTCTGGACTCTTATATGGAGTGATGTACTGAGCTTCTTTAGTAAAGGTTCAAATGTCACTCATATCTGCAGGCATATGTAGACTTAGATGATCGTTTTCATGTTCTGCAGGAGTGTCCAGCTCTTCAGGTCTCCTGCTTGCCAGATGGTAATATGCTCCTGATGACTGATGATTTGGACCAGCATTATGGTTCAAACTGTGCACTCTCCAAGACACGAAGCAGCAGCAGTTTTGGCATTGCAGCATCAGAGAACCACTGTTGCTAAAAGTGCGCCCCAATGATCTGGTCTTCTTCAGAGCAGCATTTACAAGTTCTTTAGGAAAGAAATTAGAAGTACTACACATGTTAGGCCAGCTTTGTTACACCGCAATGAGCAGTAAAATAAAATTAAAAATAATTAGATTAGAAGAGAGGATTTTTAATGACAAGTAAATTGCAAAGTTGCTTGTTTTTAGAAGAACTTTGCAAATTTACACATTGAAGTACATTGGACAACCCCTTTATATGGTTCTCCAAATCATTAGACAATAAATGTCTGGGCTGTCTACGTTTTAGGCCTCTTTCACACGTCCGTGAAAATCATGCACGTTTTTCACGGACGTGTCAAAGGTGCGTATTGCCCTCCATGTGCCGTGTTTTTGTTATCCGTGAAAACACACGGAGAACGGGAACTTTCTGTTCACTTGTCCCTGGCGTTGCTGTCTGTGGGGCTGATCTACGGTCTCCGGCCCTGTTGACTTCCCACTGCTGCTACTTTAGGTCCTCGATACAGTGAATATGAGATGAGTATAATGAGCGGGGGTCGAAACCAAGTGACAGCAGCGGCAGAGACAGCAGTGCTGGAGAAGGTGAGTATAGAAATTCTTTATATTTAACAGGCACATGTTTTCTCCGGTGCGTGTCAGACGGATCACATCCATGCGGTCCGTGTGCGGTCCATGTGACACCCATGATGCCGGAGAAAAACTGACATATCTACTGTGGCGCCCTGGACTAGCCAGGTAGCCACAGACAAAACACACACACACCCCCACCCCCGGACAGTTACATTAGTCAGACACAAAACCCTTGCTGCCTCCCTCCAGGGTCTGGTGTCCACACCAGGTGGGGGCCGGAGCCAGGCGGTTGGCCCCACCCACCCAGGAGTTCACAGGCCTGGAGGCGGGAAAAGCAGTAGTTCAGTTCAGGAGGTTGAAGTGAGAGGAGAAAAGTGGAGAGTGTCTGGGTTGGTGGCCCAGGCACTGACAGCAAGGTTGGCAGACGGTGTTGGCCGTCTGCAGGAGTGGTGGATCAACGCGGAACCGTAGGACCAGGGTCGGGCAGTGGCCCGCCGGTACCGACCGGGGAGCGAAGTGAAGCTAGCACATACAGGCAGGGCCATCGGACCCCGACTAGGCTTGGAGCCGCCGACAAAAGTCAAATCCAAGTGTGACCGGAACCCCAGGGGTTTCCTAACAACCAAAGACCCGTTAGAAGGCAACCGTCCGCACCGTGAGGGTATACAGCCACCGCCACAGGCTAGAGACCCAAGGGCCAGCGCCTGCAGGCAAAACGGGCTCCTCCGGCATCCATACACCGGGGAGCGGACTACCGTTGGGAACCCATCGTAGTCAAGACAGTACACAAAGGTGCAGGGAAAGACAGCCGCCATCACCTGTCCGGGGAGATGGACCTGTCCATCCAGCCGTTTGGTTTACCGGAGACTTTGTGCATCTCTTGCTGAGTGAGTACACCCGTGCCATCCAGCACCGCGCCGCGCTGTCCCTGCAACCCTGCCTCACCGACCCTGTCACACCACCGGGCCCTGGGGCCACCAACCCCTACCCACGGAGGGGGAAAACAACATCCCAGCTGCTCCCTACCATCGCTCCCGGGATCCCCGTCACCAGCAGCGGTGGTGCCCACCTTCACCACAACCCGTGGGTGGCGTCACAGACTAAATCCCCAAACAAACCACCCCCTTTTCACTCACGGGCGAGGAGCGCCGCTCGAGTCCCTGGATCCGGCCCACCACTCGAGCCACCGAGCAGCAGCCGCAGCGCCGGACCCGAGCGTTAGCGAGAGCAGCGTCCCCTCCACCCGCGACACCACGTGTGGAGCACACAGACACCCGTATGCTCCACACGGACACACGGTCCATGGTCAACACGTGAGCGAAGACCCATTGATTATGCTGGGTCTACGTGTGCCCGTGTCTCCGGCACCTGAGGAAACGGACCAAACACGTACCCAGAGACACGAACGTGTGAAGGAGGCCTTACTTTGCATTCTAAAATGTCACTGCGTAGTAGAGCAGCTGCACACAATCGTGCAGCTATGGCAGTGGAAAGCCAGACTTATCATAGAGAAAGCAGAGATGGTTTATTATCATTTTTGCTTTCTTAATCACTATACACTTACTGTGATTCCTCCTCTGGACCTAGTAGTCATATAACTGCTGGGTGTAGGCGGAGAACAGGGGCTGGTTAGTCATAGGAAGCCAAACCTGCTCTACTATGCAGCCAAGAGGCTACATTTTTCCTGTAACTGGGGATACTAAAACAGCCTCATTTACAGGGGAAATCATGTGAAAAAAATAGTATTTAAATTTTGAAATACACCCAAAGCTTTTTTATGACCTTACCAATGCATAAAGTGTGGAATAATTAAAAAATAAACTAATACATAAATATATCAATAAATAGGAAAATATAAATAAAAATAAATAAACAAAATATATACAGTCATATGAAAAAGTTTGGGCACCCCTATTAATGTTAACCTTTTTTCTTTATAACAATTTGGGTTTTTGCAACAGCTATTTCAGTTTCATATATCTAATAACTGATGGACTGAGTAATATTTCTGGATTGAAATGAGGTTTATTGTACTAACAGAAAATGTGCAATCTGCATTTAAACAAAATTTGACCGGTGCAAAAGTATAGGCACCCTTATCAATTTCTTGATTTGAACACTCCTAACTACTTTTTACTGACTTACTAAAGCACTAAATTGGTTTTGTTACCTCATTGATCTTTGAACTTCATAGGCAGGTGTATCCAATCATGAGAAAAGGTATTTAAGGTGGCTACTTGCAAGTTGTTCTCCTATTTGAATCTGCTATGAAGAGTGCGGTATCACTATCACTATCACTGCGGTAGTCGTGGTGCTGGATCAGGTCAGACACTGCAAGCAGACACTCACACAGATGGTAAACTAAGGTCTCTAGGCACCGCAGTCTCTACGGGAGGAGCCCGTCCAGGTCCCGCTCCCTCCAGTGTCACTTGGTAAATCCGGAACCCTGCCTCCGTGCACAAATTGATTGGCCGTTGGGGCCCCTCGGCTTGAAGCTTTCGGGCCCCGCTACCCGTTTGTATGGCAGCTGTGCTCTTGGTGGCTGGAACTTGAGATTTTAGTGGGTTGTGTCTTTTGGAGAACCCTATCCCCCGCGGTGTGCTGGTGTCTCCAATCTCTGCACTCTTGGGGAAAGTTCATAAAGAGACTATCCTCCACAGGTTAATTACCAAGGCGCTTGAAGCTCTTTCCTGATCTAGGGTCCTGTACCCTGCCGTGCTCGGTACTGGTAAGGTGGCTGGGCTTTCTGGTGCCAACAGTCCTCCTAGACTGCGTCTGTTACACTCCTGTCCAGTGTTCCTAATACCGGTCCCCAACTCCTGTCGTTCCGGACCACCATCTGTGACCCAACCTGTCGCCTCCCTGGGAGCTCCAACTCCCTTGCTCCTCAGGGTTACCACTGAACTCTTTTCCTCCCCTCCCACCAGTCTGCCTGACCCCTAGGTGGGCGGCCGTGCTCCAACTTGACCAACCCACTGGTGTGTCTGTCCAGCCCTGGTGTGAGGTGTGGTTGGGATTTGTAGTACGTATGTCAGTGACACTGTTGATTGGAACCTGGAACCATGGGGGGTGGCCCTGCACCCAGGGGTACAGGATTCAGTTCCCTGCAGCACCCTGATGTAGTCAGGGGCGCTACATTTGTGCACCACCCCGGTGTTGGTCAGGCTGCTCGGATGGTGGCTCTAGGGGGCCGGACCCGGGTTGGCGGACACTTTGATCCATAAAAGGGGGGGTATTTACAGGGGAGAAGTTCATGACGCCACCAGTGGGTTGCGGTAATGGGAGTACCGCCACTGCTGTTAGGAGTACAGGGGCAGATGGAGTTAAGCAGCCTGATGTTAGTCCCTCCACAGGAAGGGAAAGCCCCGGACTAAGGGTGTTTGGTGGTTATTTGGGAGCGCAGGGTGCAGGGGACCAGGGTACACACTGTGGGTAGTCGTGGTGCTGGATGAGGATTATAAAGTAGACACGCACACTGAAGGTAAACCAATCCGCTGTGTACTACAGTCACTGCGGGGAGCCCGTCCAGGTATCCGCTCCTACCTGTGTCACTTGGTAGTCCGAAGCCCACCTCCATGCACAATTTAGTTGTATGTTTGTGGTCCCTTGGCTTGAAGCTGTTGAGCCTCACTCACTATGTGTAGTGTAGCTTTGCTCTTGATGTCTGGCACTTGGGATTTCAGTGGGCTGCTTTACTGGAAAACCCTATCCCCCGCACTGTGCTGATGCCTTTAATCTCTGAGCTCTTAGGGAAGTTCGTGAAGATACTCTCCCTCCCAGGTTAATTATCAGGACGTTGAATCGGTTCCTGACCTAGGGTCCTGTACCCCGTCGTGCTCGGTATCGGTCAGTTCTTTTGGGTTTTCTGATGCCGACAGTACTCCTAGATTATGTTCGTCGCACCCTTTTCCAAAGTCACTGCCACCGGTCCCCGACTCCTCTGGTCCCGGACCACCGCTCCCCAGCAGCTCACCCTCCAGCTCCTCACTCTTTGAGGGCTCTCACTGAACTGCCTACTTCCTCCCTCCCACCAGTCTGCCTGACTCCTAGGTGGGTGGCCCTATTCCAGCTTACCAACCCACTGGTGTGTCTGACAGGTCATGATGTGAGGTGTTGATTGGGATTTGTAATGCTGATTGTAGTGACACCGGTTTCTGGGAACCTGGAACCATGGGGGGTAGGTCCTGCACCCTGGGTGAAAGGATGCAGTTCTCTGTGGCACCCTGATATATTCAGGGGTGCCACATTTGCCACTTGTCTGATTTCTTATTCTTTTGCATGTTTTTCACACTTAAATGTTTCAAATCACCAAACGAATTTAAATATTATACAAAGATAACACAAGTAAACACAAAACGCAGTTTATAAATGAAGGTCTTTATTATTAAGGTAAAAGAAATTCAAACTTACAGGGCCTGTGTGAAAAAGTGATTGCCCTGTAAACCTAATACCTGGTTAGGCCACCCTTAGCAACTGCAATCAAGCATTTGCGATAACTGGCAATGTGTCTTTTACAACACTTTTCAGGAATTTTGGCAAACTTATCGTTGCAGAATTGTCGTAATCCAGCCACATTGGAGGGTTTCCAAGCATGAACCATCTATTTAAGGCATCTCAATCAGATTAAGATCAGGACTTTGTCAAGCCCACTCCAAAGTCTTAATTTTTGTTTTTTTTAATACATTCGGAGGTGGACTTGCTGGTGTGTTTTGGGTCATTGTCGTGCTGCATAACCCAAGTATACTTCAGCTTGAGGTCGCAAACAGATGGCCAGACATCCTCTTTTAGGATTTTGTGATAGAGAGCAGAATTCATGGATCCATTTATCACAGCAAGTCATCCAGGTCCTGAAGCAGCAAAACAGCCCCAGACCATCACACTACCACCACAATATTTTGTTGTTGGTATTTATTGCTGTTGGTATTTTTTTAAATTCTGTGTTACTTCATTGTCACGGTTTCCCATCCCCGTCCACATGGCTAGGGGGTGGAGCCTTCTCCCGGGCCTAACTTCTGGAGCTGGGATGCTTTAAATACTGTCATCTCCGGTGAACCAGCGCCGGCTATAAGCTTCGTGCTGCTTTGCCTGTGAATGCTGGTCCCTGTAAGTGTGATCCTGATCCGTTCCCTCTCTGTGCCCTAAGCCTCTGTCTGTGTTCTGTCCCCTAGTCGTTCTGCCATTCCTCTGTCCCACCTCCTTCCTTCCTACAAGCCCCGGTTGTTCCCCCCTCTCCTACCCCCCACTCGGTTGTTTCCTCTGTGACTGACCATGGCCTGATCTTGACTTCTCCTCTGCTAGTTCCTCCGGTCTTCCTGCTGCCCGTACTGTGTATGACCCAAACCCGTGAAGTCACCATGGTGACACCCGCTGTAGCATGGGTGTTGCGGGGGTGTCATCAGGATGTCATCAGAGTTCATTAGGAACTCCAATGACCTCATGGACGTCACTGCACACACACTGCTTGCTGGATACTCACCTGTCACCGCTGATGCTGTCCCTGCAATGCTCTGGCTTCCAGGTCCTCAATGCAGTGAATAATCAATCAATAAAATGAGTGGGGGTCAGAAACGAGAAGCAGCAGAGCTGAAGAAAACAGCGCTGGATACAGGTGAATATAGAGAATCTTTTTATTTCAAAGACCCGTGTTTTCTCCGGTATGTGTCACACAGATGTCACACATATGCAAACACAGATGTCACACGCATGACACACGTATGATCATACTGATGCATGTGGCTTGTACTTGATTAAGCACAGACGTCTGAAAGGGGCCTAGGAGAGAGAGGCAACAGCTGTAGAATGGAACCCCCATGTTATCTCATAGGTACACTACAGTTCAAAAGTTTAGGGTCACTTAGATATTAACTTATTTTTGAAAGAAAAGCACATTATTTTCAATGAAACTAACATTAAATTAAACAGAAATACACTCTATACATTGTTATTGTGGTAAATGACTATTCTAGCTTCATATGTCTGGTTTTTAATGCAATATGTACATAGGTGTATAGAGGTCCATTTCCAACAACCACCACTCCAGTGTTCTAATGGTACATTGTGTTTCCTAACTATGTTAGAAGGCTAATAGATGTTTAGAAATCCTTTGAAAACCCTTGTGCAAGTATGTTAGCACAGCTGATAAACAGTTTTGCTGATTAGAGAAGCTATAAAACTGACCTTCCTTTGAGCTAGTTGAAAATCTGGAGCATTACATTTGTTGGTTCCATTAAACTCTCAAAATGGCCAGAAAAAGAGACCTTTCATGTGAAACTAGACAGTCTATTCTTGTTCTTAGAAATGAAGGATATTCCATGTGAGAAATTGCCAAAAAACTGAGGATTTCCTACAATAGTGTGTACTACTCCCTTCCGGAGAGCACAAACAGGCTCTAACCAGAGTAGAAATAGAAGTGGGAAGCCCCACTGCACAACTGAGCAACAAGACAAGTACATTAGAGTCTCTAGTTTGAAAAATCGACGTCTCACAGATTCTCAACTGGCAGCTTCATTAAATAGTACCCGCAAAATGCCAGTGTCAATGTCTACAGTAAGGAGGCGACTCCAGAATGCTGGCCTTCAGGGCAGAATGGCAAAGAAAAAGCCATATCTGAGACTGGCTAATAAAAGGAACAGATTAATGTGGGCAAAAGAACACAGACATTGGACAGAGTAAGATTGGAAAAAAGTGTTATAGACAGACGAATCGAAGTTTGAGGTGTTTGGATCACACAGAAGAACATTTGTGAGATGCAGAACAACTGAAAAGATGCTGGAAGAGTGCCTTACGCCATCTGTCAAGCATGGTGGGGGTAATGTGATGGTCTGGGGTTGCTTTGGTGCTGGTAAATTGGGACATTTGTACAAGGTAAAAGGGATTTTGAATAAGGAAGGCTATATTTTGCAGTGCCATGCCATACCCTGTGGACAGCGCTTGATTGGAGCTAATTTCATCCTACAACAGGACAATGACCCAAAGCACACCTCCAAATTATGCATGAACTATTTATAGAAGAAGCAGGCAGCTGGTATTCTATCTGTAATGGAGCCAGCCCAGTCACCAGATCTCAACCCTATTGAGCTGTTGTGGGAGCAGCTTGACCGTATGCAGCGTCAGACTGGCTACCGGAGGAATCTCCAGTAATGCCAGGCCTGGATTCAGGTACCTGCATTGCACTCCGGAGCTCTCACCTGAACTCCAGAGATCAGCCCGGCCTGTCTGCAGCTGTCATGAACTGAATCGCAATCGCCGGGGAATCAATCACTCGGTGTTCGCGGTACAGTCTAGGCTGTATGCCGGAGCTCAGGTGAGAGCTCCGGAGTGCAATGTAGGTACCTGAATCCAGGTCTGACATTACTGGAGATTCCTCCGGTAGCCAGTCCGACGCTGACCGTATGGTACGCAAAAAGTGCCCATCAAGCCAATCTAACTTGTGGGATGGGCTTCTGGAAGCATGGGGTGAAATATCTCCAGATTACCTCCGCAAATTAACTGCTAGGATGCCAAAGGTCTGCAAAGCTGGAATTGCTGCAAAGAGAGCGTTCTGTGATGAAAGCAAAGTTTGAAGGAGAAAATTATTATTTTAAGTAAAAATCATTATTTCTAACCTAGTCAATGTCTGGACTATATTTTCTATTTATTATGCAACTCATTTGATAAATAAAAGCATGATTTTTCATGGAAAATACAAACATTTGAACTGTAGTGTATATACTGTATATCCTAAAGGAGCCTTCAGGAATCCACTGACTATTCAAAAGGAAGTATTGGGGCTGCAGCTGTACCTAGTCCTTAATACTTGAGAGAGCCTAGTAACACATCATAAGATACTAGTAATATAGATGACACTTGGTTATCGTGATATAGGTTACAGATTTTGCATGGGGACACAAAAGATTCATGTTTTACTTTTTGTTCTGTTATCCATTATTTGACTTTTTTTTTATAAATTTAACTTTTATTAACATTGTCAATAACACAGGAAACACCGTATTGTACAGAATAAAGCACAATGTCAGAACACAAGCATTGTATCGAGAAATTGTTAGCCGATCAAATCCTAAAACATTATTTGACTTTTTACATGGTTTATGTTGATATATAAACTGTGAAATGATGCATGACATATTTATATGTGGGAACATGTAAACATGTATGTCATCTTAATTTCATACACCATGCAATGACATTCACAATGGACTGAATACCTAAGCACTCTATTTTATGTAAATGTGTAGGTGATATGGTGCTTTGATAGTACTGAGTGCCTACCCTGGATCATATGGCCATATGTTTCCTGCAGCTATTTATTAAATTAATAATAACATTAGAATGTTTCATTTGTGAATTTACCCCTAATGATGCAGTTTGGAGTGTAGCCATATGTGTGGGGCATTTGTTGTCCCCATGGCCATTCCATTTATTCTGTTCTTATTTCAAGAAATATTAGCACTAGTGTTTATAATCTTTTTCCATATGCACGTTATACATCAATTTTATACATCATTCTGTTGTGCCTAATTTCAATAGTTTATCAAAGTGATGCGATTCATAAAACTTTGAATGATAGTTGCCCTCTTAATATTTTGTCAAATTACATGAATTGAAATACAAGAATGTTGAAACTTGTCAGCCTGGTTTAATAACTACAAATACTATTTATTTTGATTATTTATTTTACATTTATGCACTGTTTTAAGGCCCTATTCACACACAGTGGAATCATCATGGATGATCGGATTCCACACATCACATTCAATATCTCATCTGCATGTAGTGGAAAAGCCATTACAGAAGTTAATTCACTTTCCAAATCTGCAGCATGCTCAATTATTTTGGCAAAAGACCTAGGATTTGACCCTGCACAATGTATAAGGGCAGTAAATCTGCAGCAAAATCCATATTTCACACATGCTAATTTATCTGCAGCTTGACTTCAATTTTGCTGCAAATCAGCACAAGTTTTGCATTAAAATCCACAAATCTAAAATTGATCAAGAAATAATTGTCTTTTTACTTACTGCGCCTAAGGGTACCGTCACACTTTAGCGATGCTCCAGCGATCCCACCAGCGATCTGACCTGGTCAGGATCACTGGTGCGTCACTACATGGTCGCTGGTGAGCTGTTAATCAGGCAGATCTCACCAGCGACCAGCCCCCAGTGACGCGTGGAAGCGATGCTGCGCTTGGTAACTAAGGTAAATATCGGGTAACCAAGCAAAGCACTCGATAGTTAGCCGATATTTACCTTAGTTACCCGATATTTACGTTGGTTACCAGCGCATACCGCTTAGCGCTGGCTCACTGTACTCCTAGCCAGAGTACACATCGAGTTAATAAGCAAACCGCTTTGCTTATTTACCCGATGTGTACTCCGGCTACGTGTGCAGGGAGCAGGGAGTTGGCATGGGCAGCCTGAGAGCGGCGGACGCTAGTAACCAAGGTAAATATCGGGTAACCAAGAAAAGTGCTTCGCTTGGTTACCCGATATTTACCTTGGTTACAGCTTACCTCAGGCTGCCAGAAGTCGGCTCCCTGCTCCCTGCACATTCAGATCGTTGCTCTCTCGCTGTCAAACACGCAGATGTGTGCTTCACAATGGGAGAGCAATGTCCAAAAAATGAACCAGCACTGTGTGTAACGATCAGCGATTTCACAGCAGGGGCAAGATCGCTGCTCAGTGTCACACACAGCGAGATCGCTAATGAGGTCATTGGTGCATTACAAAAACCGTGACTTAGCAGCAAACTCGCTAGCGATCTCGCTATGTGAGAAGTACCCCTAACAGAAAGGTAATATTTCTTTGTGTTGCATCTATATCTATGTACAATGCTCTTAGATACAAGGCCCAAAGTATTTGTGTTGGAAGTACAAACACAGACAAATAGTCAGAACACAACAGTGAACTTTGTGGTTTATTTAAAGCATCCTGGAATATTTAAGAAAATGTGTTCTTTGCTTTTCTAAGAAAATTTAAATTGTGGTTCTGGTCAAAGAATACATACATAATTATATACTGTTTCTTATGTTCAGTAATATACAGAGACAGGATGGACCAAACGGAAAGTTTCATGATTTTATAATTGTCAGCTCGGATACACAGTATGAAATCTATCAAAAATTATTTTTTTTAGAAGTCTCTATATGTAAATTTGTACACATGGTTATAACTTATGACTTTACTATGCGTGTTAGAGCTGGGATTCCCAAACCTTTTCTGCTATGGTCTTGCCAGTCAAAATATGATTAGTATGGGCTTTAAGTATAGATATTAAAGTTATAGATAGATATATGGATAGATATAGATAGATAAAGTCTTCATTGCCCTTAAGAAATACTACATATAGTATGTATACAAGAACATATTTTTCATGATAGTATATACAATCTATACCATAATGACCTCTGAATGCCACCTTATTTATACTGAATGTTGTAGGTGTTATTGATAAGGACTATATAGGCTTTGTTGATAGCTGGCTTCATATAAATGCAAGGATAAAATATGCTGCCTCATTTCTCCTTGTGTATAACTGCCCTTAATCTCTCAGTAATAACAAACTTGCTGGCTCCTCCTGTCGCCCTATTGTTAGAGGGAAAGGTTAAAGGGTAATCCAAAAAGACAACACAGAATGGCATTTTGCCTATCCAGTCTTGAAAACGTCTTTCAGATGCCTGATTCTTTCCACAACATTGATAATTTCTTAATTTTGACTCATATCATATATCTACTATATGGAATAAAGTAATATTTTTTGCATTGACTGATAAGGAAGCATGTCTCATTTGTCATAAGTAGCAAATTTTATTTAAAAACAAAAATGAACTAAGAGAAAGAAGGGGAGATGGTGCAAAGGAAGTATAAGAAAAAGACTCACTAAACAGTTATGACATGCGGTAACAATGAACTCTATATACGGGGTTACAAGCGAGTTACAGAAGCTGTGATGTTTGTCCCTAAATATTAGGAACATATATTTCCTCCGGAAGGGAATCTCCAATTATGTGAATGGTTTATGATGGTCAAAGAAAATCTCTCCTCCTATACCAGTCTGTTTTGTATTGTTAATGATTGTTGTACGTATAGCCTCTTTCACTTGTAAAGCGCCATGGAATAAATGGCACTATAATAATAAATAATAATAACAAAAATATGTCAACAAGAACTTGTGTAATTATTTAACAGATTTTTAGATTTATTACTGCACTTATGTAACAGTTATCCCAAAAGTAAGAGGGTCGTCCCATTATGACAACCCTTTATTGATATATAGCCTGCCCAGAGATCGGCCGGCTGTTCGTCACAGGTCTTATGCCGGCCATATATATTAGATGTGCAATCATTCAGCAGACAGCCATCTTGATTGACTTTCCAGTGCACAGGAGAACTCGCTTGGTCGAGTACTCCTATCTTTTCTTTAAGGCTAAGTTCACACTTCCGTTGATTTGTGTCAGTCACAATCCGTCGCCTTGAGGAATTACGGTATCCTGCAAAATATTTTGCAGGATTCCAGTTTTTCCCCATAGACTTCTATTAGCGATGGATTGTGACTGATGATGCTGCGTTGCATCCGCTGCGTCGTGGTCAGTCGTTTTTTGACTGACCGCCGGGCGGGAGCAACGCAGCATGTAACTTTTTTGTGCAGTGGAATCCATTGGATTTCGCTGCGCATGCGCTCTCTGGCTCCCCGCACAGGTAACCAGGATAAACATCGGGTTACTAAGCAACGCGCTTTGGTTAGTTACCTGGTATTTACACTGGTTACGGGTGCAGGGAGCCAGCGCTGAGCGGTGTATGCTGGTAACCAAGATAAATATCGGGTAACCAAGCAAAAAGTGCTTTGCTTTTACCCGATATTTACCCTGGCTGTGCACGGAGCCAGATACTTCACCGCTCGGCTCCGCCCCCTCCCTCACTCAGCATGTACTCTCACACTCTCACACTTTCACTTGTCCTGCAGTCCCCACTGCACTGACGTCCTCAGTGCCACGGCCCCGATCGGCTCCACCCACCCCGAACTCCGCCCCCCGCACACAACGGAATCCGACAAAGAATTCTGTTCTTTGTCATCCGTTGTCATCCGTTGTACAGCGCATCAGTCACATGCGTCAAGCGACGCATGTGACTGATGCAAAACAACGGAAGTGTGAACTTAGCCTAAGAGAATTATTGCAAGACTAGCTGTACTACCCAGCTTCGCCCGGGTTAATAACTGCTGTTAACAAAATAGAATGTATTAACAAAAATGTATTCTGCACACAAAAACCACAAAACAAATAGATAGAAATGTAATTATAATATCTGTCTCCCCCTCTGTATATATCTCTCTGTCTCTCTCTCTATCTCTTTGTCTGTCTGTCTCTTTCCCTGTCTGTCTCTGACTGTCTCTGTCTCTTTCTCCATCTGTCTCAATCTCTTTCCCTGTCTGTCTATCTATCACTTTCCCTGTCTCTTTCCCTGTCTGTCTATTTCCCTCTCTTTCCCTGTCTGTCTCTTTCCCTCTCTTTCCATGTCTGTCTCTTTCCATCTTTCCCTCTGTCTCTTTCCCTATGTCTGTCTCTTTGTCTGTCTCTTTACCTGTCTTTGTCTGTCTCTTACCCTGTCTGTCTCTTTCCCTCTCTTTCCCTGTCTGTCTGTTTCCCTGTGTCTGTCTCTGTCTCTTTTTCTGTGTCTGTCTCTGTGTCTGTCTCTTAACCTGTTTCTCTCTTTCCCTCTCTTTACCTGTCTGTCTCTTTCCCTGTCAGTCTGTCACTTTGTCTGTCTCTTTGTGTCTGTCTCTTACCCTGCCTATGTCTGTTTCTTACCCTGTCTGTCTGCCTCTTTCCCTGTCTGTGTCTGTCTCTTTCCCTGGCTGCATTGTGACACGCCAACATTCCATATAAGGGCGTGGCTGCGCATTCTTCTGAAGTTCTGCCTGCACTGTGGCTCCCAACTCCATTCGCTTTAATGGAGGCAGGTTTTTTGGTGAATAACTGTAAAGTGTGGGGTTAAAATTTCCCCTCAAAGCATAGCCTATGACGCTCTCGGGGTTCAGAAGTGTGAGTGTGCAAAATTTTGTGGCTGTAGCTGCGACGGTGTAGATGCCAATCCCGGACATACACACACACATACACACATTCAGCTTTATATATTAGATATGTCGGCCAACAGCTTATCTATGAGAAAACAATGGGATCGGTAGTCCAAAAGTGGACATGTCCAAATGACATCTCCACTGACAACAAGTCAACTGGCTCCCCCATAGACTGTCGGCTGAACCAATAGATATTATATTAATATATAATATATTTATATAATTATATAATATATATATATAATTATAATATATAGATATTAGTCGAATGTGTATGGTGTCCTTTACTTTTACCTTATGTTATGGCAAACTTGAAATTAAAAATGTAACTGTAGATCATTGTCAGCTTCAACTGAATTTAGCAAGGTATGCTGTTAATCTAATGTTTGTAGTGGTTACACACATACGATATAAGTGGTTGTTCTTATTGATTGTCATGCTGCAAAATAGAGGGGAGAGAGGGATGTAAACTCACTGTTCCCAAAATCAGGCTTACCCTGAGAGGGGTGCGACTAAGTGCCTACCCAGTTTTCATCAGAGCCTCTGATGGTGAGGTTGGACTTGTCTGACGATGAGCACCAGGTACCACTCCAGGGCAGCTCCTGGTTGTCACGCTCCACCAAGGGGGTTGGTTGGTGCAAGGCAAGATGGGAAAAGGGATACACTGCCACTAGGGAAGGAGAGAGAGAAAAAACCTCTGACATTTACCCTAAGCAACCCAGAGCTCCCTGACATCTCTAGACAGGTTCTTTTACCCCGTGAAGCAATCACGTTCTTATCCCTGTCTTTCCCTGAACACAGCCCTGTCTAGTGTGCAGGGTAGCAGGTACTCTAGTCCCACTCTGGGTTAAAGACACAGAGGAGATAAAATAGATAAGGGTAAAAAAACAGCAAGAAAAGGAAAACACCACATAAACCTCCACATAGCAATCTCTGGCTACAGCTCCAAAAACAACTTCTTAGTCTTTTTATGGCAGAGGTGAGTGGGAACATCAGAACAGCTGAGATAAGGCTTTTTATCTTGAGTTAGGAGACCAAACGAACTTCTTAAAGGCCACGTCTCACTAAGCAACATCGCTAGCAACATCGCTGCTGAGTCACGACTTGCTAGCGATGTTGCTGTTTGTGACATCCAGCAACAACCTGGCCCCTGCTGTGAGGTCGCTGGTTGTTGGTGAAAGTCCTGGACCATTTTTTAGTTGTTGCTCTCCCGCTGTGAAGCACACATCGCTGTGTGTGACAGCGAGAGAGCAACAACTGAATGTGCAGTAAGCAGGGAGCCGGCTTCTGCGGACGCTGGTAACCAATGTAAATATCGGGTAACCAAGAAGCCCTTTCCTTGGTTACCCGATATTTACCTTCGTTACCAGCGTTCGCCGCTCTCACGCTGTCAGTGCCGGCTCCCTGCTCCCTGCACACATAGCCAGACTACACATCGGGTAATTAACCCGATGTGTACTTTGGCTAGGAGTGCAGGGAGCCAGCGCTATGCGGTGTGTGCTGGTAACCAAGGTAAATATCGGGTTGGTTACCCGATATTTATCTTAGTTACCAAGTGCAGCATCGCTTCTACGCGTCGCTGCTGGCTGGGGGTTGGTCACTGGTTGCTGGTGAGATCTGCCTGTGTGACAGCTCACCAGCAACCCATGTAGCGACGCTCCAGTGATCCCTGCCAAGTCAGGTTGCTGGTGGGATCGCTGGAGCGTCGCTTAGTGTGACAGTACCTTAACAGTTGCAACACTGGACCAAGGAGAATCTGCAGATTGAACCTGTGCAAGGGTGCGTGTAGCCATGTGCTGCGATCTCCTGATACCTGAAATAGATCCCTCTTTTCCAGAGTAGACTTGATAAATGTTTGAGCCAAACCAAAATGTGGTTACAGATTTGGAAGTCAAATTGTGCACACTTAACAACCATGTACGTACGATGACGGAAAAACATTTCACTTGACAAAAAACCATTCAATGTAAACAAACAGTAAGTAAACATTTTGCATTGAACAAAATCAGTGTGCTATAGATAATTCTATGCTAAACTGGCAGATTAGGAAGTCAGTCAAATGGCAAATGGCCGAAAATAACCCATTTGTGACAGTGATCTGCCATTGGCTATTGAGAATAATAGTATGTGAATAGTTTTCAGATTTGGCAGACTTTTATGTACAGTGATAAACACCAATTGTTAGAGAGCAAACCCGTACCACACCCAAAATATAGATAAATTGTATTCTTATAGTACGATCATAGTCATGGTTGTTGGGGTATATGGGACCAATGGGACCATTCGGAAATGAACATACAAAACCAAAAAAGAAAATACCGAACAAGGGGTCACAAATAACAATGTCTTTATTAATATTCAATTAAAAAACAGGGTAAATAAATATTTTAAGCATTGTAAAAAACACATCCGTTGGCTGGAAGAAAGGGGCGTCACAAAGAAAGTAACCTGCATGTCACAATTTATAGGTTATATGTGCAAAATAAGAGACGGGTTTAGTACAAAAATAAATAAATAATAAATAATTACCAGCAAAGAGATTAAAGTGTCACGTGCTGGAGAGAGGTAGCCATGCATTAAGCCGCAATATATCTCTCTACTTGTTGCCTTAATAAGGAACCATAATAAAACTCAGGATTATTTGCCTAGTAGTTATAATAAGAAATAAATAAACCATGAAGGGTTACAGGTAACAAGTCATAGAAGGAAACTGCTCCATGTAATGATAACCAAATACCAATAGGTCACATGGAATCAGAAAAAGCCAAAATTGGCACAAAAATAAATAATAGTGATTGAGATATTTACCAGACAAGTTATGGAGCACTGTTCCTTGTGTGTGACGCCCACCCTTGGTGGTAGGGGATAATGACACTGACACTCGGGGTACGGGATAGTGTGGCTGACACTGGGTTCTTTCCCTCAGCACCCAGGTCTCCCATGATCTGAAATCCCTTTTTCTATCAGCACTCAGCTTTCCTATGTTCTGATATCTTATCCTCAGCACCCACCATCCTCATGGTCTGCTATACATCTTTCTCTCAGCACCCATCTTTCCCATGATATCAGAGCATGGGAAAGCTGGGTGCTGAGGCAAAGAGCCTCAAACTCATCCCATGCTTGTAGCTTAGTCCCCCTTCGTATATAGCTCTCCAAGTACTATAATGGCCCCCACATACCATTCCATATAGTATAATGGGTCCCACATAACCCTTCATATATTAGAATGCACCCCCATAGTCATCCATGTATTATAATTCATCCGATATTACTCCATATATTATACTGCACCCCCATAGTCCTCCATATATTAAAATGCAGCCCCCACAGTCCTACATGTATTATAATGCAGCTCCATAGACCTGAATGCATGCACCCCATAGTCCTTCATATTGTATGCGGCCCCCATACTATTTAATGCACTCTATAGGCCTCCATGTATTATAATGCACACCCATAGTCCTCTATATATTATAATACAGCCCCATTGTCCTCCATATTTTCTAAGGCAGCCCCATAGTCCTCCCTATTGTATTATGCAGTCCACATACCGTTTAATGCACACCCATAGTCCTCTATATATTATAATGCAGCCCCATTGTCCTCCATATTGTATTATGCAGTCCACATACCGTTTAATGCACACCCATAGTCCTCTATATATTATAATGCAGCCCCATTGTCCTCCATATTGTATTATGCAGTCCACATACCGTTTAATGCACACCCATAGTCCTCTATATATTATAATGCAGCTCCATAGTTCTGAATGTTTTAAAATACACCCATAGTCCTTTATATTGTATTATACAGCCCCAATACCATTTAATGCACCACATATACTTACAAGTATTATAATGTATCTCCAAAATATGTATAAGCTGTCCCTCATATTTTATTACACCGCCCCATACTGTGTAATGTACCCCCATAGGCCTCTGGCCACCGTGTACTCACGGATTAAAAAAAACCCCAAAAAAACAACAAATCTTCCAGGGGTGGGCTTGGACACCGAGAGCAAAGGGCCCCTGTGCAAGAATTGACTATGCCCCCCTCCCGAACTCTTCCCACACCTCCCCACTGCCTCTTGGGGTCTTCCATTTTACCATTTTAAGTTTTTTTGTGCTGATCATCTTGCACTTGGAAAAAATAAAATCGGAGTTACTCATTTTCACCTGGTCCAGTGATGTCTCTGCTGCTCCGTCTATGTTTACAGGCTGCAGTAATAATGTCACACGTGACCATTTTAGCTAATCAGAGGGCTCCGTAGCTGACACCATCTTCCATGGCGTGACGGCTGAGCTCAGTGATTGGCTCCAGCAGTCACATGTTTTAGTCATGATATCACTGCTGCAAACATAGATCAGAGCAGTAGCAAAGAGGAATTGCTGGTTCTGAGGATAAACACACACACACGTACATATACTATGTAAACACACACACGTACATATATTATGTAAACACACACACGTACATACAGTATACTATGTAAACACACACACACAGGTACATATACTATGTAAACACACACACGTACATATACTATGTAAACACACACACACGTACATATACTATGTAAACACACACACGGGTACATATACTATGTAAACACACACACACACGTACATATACTATGTAAACACACATGTACATATACTATGTAAACACACACACGTACATATACTATGTAAACACACACATGTACATATACTAAGTAAACACACACACAGGTACATATACTATGTAAACACACACACAGGTACATATACTATGTAAACACACACACACACACGTACATATACTATGTAAACACACACACATACATATACTATGTAAACACACACACGTACATATACTAAGTAAACACACACACAGGTACATATACTATGTAAACACACACGTACATATATTATGTAAACACACACACGTACATACAGTATACTATGTAAACACACACACACAGGTACATATACTATGTAAACACACACACGTACATATACTATGTAAACACACACACACGTACATATACTATGTAAACACACACACGGGTACATATACTATGTAAACACACACACACACACATACATATACTATGTAAACACACATGTACATATACTATGTAAACACACACACGTACATATACTATGTAAACACACACATGTACATATACTAAGTAAACACACACACAGGTACATATACTATGTAAACACACACACAGGTACATATACTATGTAAACACACACACACACACACGTACATATACTATGTAAACACACACACATACATATACTATGTAAACACACACACGTACATATACTAAGTAAACACACACACAGGTACATATACTATGTAAACACACACACAGGTACATATACTATGTAAACACACACACAGGTACATATACAATGTAAACACACACACAGGTACATATACTATGTAAACACACACACGTACATATACTATGTAAACACACACACGTACATATACTAAGTAAACACACACACAGGTACATAGACTATGTAAACACACACACAGGTACATATACTATGTAAACACACACACAGGTACATATACTATGTAAACACACACACACACAGGTACATATACTATGTAAACACACACAGGTACATATACTATGTAAACACACACGTACATATACTAAGTAAACACACACACAGGTACATATACTATGTAAACACACACACAGGTACATATACTAGGTAAACACACACACGTACATATACTATGTAAACACACACACGTACATATACTATGTAAACACACACACGTACATATACTATGTAAACACACACACACGTACATATACTAAGTAAACACACACACAGGTACATATACTATGTAAACACACACACAGGTACATATACTATGTAAACACACACACAGGTACATATACAATGTAAACACACACACACACAGGTACATATACTATGTAAACACACACACGTACATATACTATGTAAACACTCACACACGTACATATTCTAAGTAAACACACAGGTACATATACTATGTAAACACACACACAGGTACATATACTATGTAAACACACACACAGGTACATATACTATGTAAACACACACACACACACACACACAGGTACATATACTATGTAAACACACACACAGGTACATATACTATGTAAACACACACACACACACACGTACATATACTATGTAAACACACACACATACATATACTATGTAAACACACACACGTACATATACTAAGTAAACACACACACAGGTACATATACTATGTAAACACACACACAGGTACATATACTATGTAAACACACACACAGGTACATATACAATGTAAACACACACACAGGTACATATACTATGTAAACACACACACGTACATATACTATGTAAACACACACACGTACATATACTAAGTAAACACACACACAGGTACATAGACTATGTAAACACACACACAGGTACATATACTATGTAAACACACACACAGGTACATATACTATGTAAACACACACACACACAGGTACATATACTATGTAAACACACACAGGTACATATACTATGTAAACACACACGTACATATACTAAGTAAACACACACACAGGTACATATACTATGTAAACACACACACAGGTACATATACTAGGTAAACACACACACGTACATATACTATGTAAACACACACACGTACATATACTATGTAAACACACACACGTACATATACTATGTAAACACACACACACGTACATATACTAAGTAAACACACACACAGGTACATATACTATGTAAACACACACACAGGTACATATACTATGTAAACACACACACAGGTACATATACAATGTAAACACACACACACACAGGTACATATACTATGTAAACACACACACGTACATATACTATGTAAACACTCACACACGTACATATTCTAAGTAAACACACAGGTACATATACTATGTAAACACACACACAGGTACATATACTATGTAAACACACACACAGGTACATATACTATGTAAACACACACACACACACAGGTACATATACTATGTAAACACACACACACACAGGTACATATACTATGTAAACACACACATGTACATATACTATGAAAACATACACACACACATAAGTACATATACTATGTAAACACACACACACACACACACACAGGTACATATACTATGTAAACACACACACAGAGGTACATATACTATGTAAAGTGAAAAGGTTTTGGTACTGTGTTAGCCAGTTGAAAAATTATTGAATGTTCTCAGTGAGAGGAATAAAATTATAATCTTGTGATACCTTTTAATGGCTAACTAAAATAAAATAAAGTGATGTTACAAAGCAAGCTTTCGAGACCTCTCAGATCCCTTCATCAGGCATGGTATGACAAAATATCTGAAGAAACACAAATATATGCACAAACATTACGATGCCTGATGAAGGGACCTGAGATGTCTCGAAAGATTGCTTTGTAACATCACTTTATTTTATTTTAGTTAGCCATTAAAAGGTACCACAGATACAGATCCCTAACACACAGAAGGACTATAAAATTCCTGGGACATTCACATGTTCCTCTTCCAACGTGGTGTACTTAATCCTGTGCACTATATGTACTATTGGGGGCCTCTATGTTGGAGAAACAGGACAGAGACTGAGAGCAAGGATGAGATCTCACCGCCACACAATTACAGACAAAAAAATCCATTTACCTGTGGCCAAACATTTCTGTGCTTCAGGACACAACATTAACCATATGAAAGTTGTCATATTAAAAGGCAACTTCAGATCACAAAGCCATCGCAGAGTCTGGGAATACAAATTCATTAAAATGTTTAACTCTGTGGACACAGGACTCAACCTGTCAGAAGGATTTATGGCACATTACAAAATCTGAGGAGTCTATTCCAGAGACTCACCAGACCTCTGATCTGACATGGATATTGGGACAATAAAACTCTCACACCACTAATCAAAGCTAATTAAGGATTCACTTTCTAAGCTCAGTGTTTGTTTATTTAAATGTCTTTTATTATGCCATCCCTTAGCTCTGTTTGTGCATATATTTGTGTTTCTTCAGATATTTTGTCATACCATGCCTGATGAAGGGACGTGAGATGTCTCGAAAGCTTGCTTTGTAACATCACTTTATTTTATTTTATTTTAGTTAGCCATTAAAAGGTAGCACAAGATTATAATTTTGTTCCTCTCACTGAGAACATTCAATAAATATACTATGTAAACACACACACATGTACATATACTATGTAAACACACACAGGTACATATACTATGTAAACACACACTAAACGCACACACAGGTACATATACTATGTAAACACACACAGGTACATATACTATGTAAACACACACACATACATATACTTTGTAAACACACACAGGTACATATACTATGTAAAGACACACACACACACACACACACACACGTACATATACTATGTAAACACACACATGTACATATACTATGTAAACACACACACAGGTACCTGTACTATGTAAACACACACACACACACACACATACAAGTACATATACTATGTAAACACACACACACACAGGTACATATACTATGTAAACACACATACACACAGGTACATATACTATGTAAACACACACACGTACATATACTATGTAAACACACACACGTACATATACTATGTAAACACACACACAGGTACCTGTACTATGTAAACACACACACACACACACACATACACGTACATATACTATGTAAACACACATACACACAGGTACATATACTATGTAAACACACATACACACAGGTACATATACTATGTAAACACACACACGTACATATACTATGTAAACACACACACGCAGGTACATATACTATGTAAACACACATATATATATATATATATATATATTATACACACACCACTACACATACTATTTATTATGCACAGAGGTACATATACTGTATGCACACATTCACGTGTGTGTATCATATATATATATTTATATATATATATATATATATATATATATATATATATATATTTATATATATATACACAGACACACACTCACACAGACACATCCACAATTATATACAGTACAAGCAACATAGTTATGTGTGTAAAAGCAAACAGTCAGATCCAATAAGTATATACTCACCTCTCTGATGACCTGTGGAGTTTTTCTTGCTCTTGTTCTCCTGCTGTGGATGTGGAGCGGCCTCCATCTTCCTGCTGTTCCCTCAGCTCTGACGTCCTCTCCTGCAGAAATCAGCTGCTGCTCTTTGGCTGCGGCCTCCATCTTCTACCCTGGCTCTTAGCAGGGGGAGGGGCAGAGTGTCCTGCAGATCTGCACAGGAACATAGGAGGGTCTCTTACTGGTACCGGGGCTGATCGGCACTCAGCAGTTTCCTGGTGAGTGTCGGACCCCAGACATATATAATACTTTATTGCATGGACATCCAGCTTAGTTGCGAGGGCCCCCTCCCCTCTGTGCCCCGGTACCACAATTGCACAGGCTATGTCAGTCACTGCACTATCCTCACCACCCAGTGGCGCCGCGTAAGTTTGATGGGCCCTGGTGCAAAATTTGGACCGGGGTCCCCCTCCACGTACACCGACACTTAGGGTACGGGATAATGACACTGACACTCGGGGTACAGAACAATGACGCTGACACTTGGCTTTTACCCTCAGCACCCAGGTTTCCCATGATCTGAAATCACTCTATCAGCACTCAGCTTTCCCATGATCTGATATCCATCTTGTTCTCGTCACCCAGCTTCCCCATGCTCTGCCATATAGCTTTCCCTCAACACCCAGCTTTCCCATAACAGAGCATGGGAAATCTGGGTGCTGAGAGAAGATGTATAGCACAACATGGTAAAGCTGGGTGCTGAGGGAAAGATGTATAGCAGAGCATGGGAAAGCTGGGTGCTGAGGGAAAGAGCCTTTTTCCCATAGCACAAAATATTTCCATCCCATGCTTGTATTTTTGTCCCCCCCTAGTATATAGTTCTCCAAATACTATAATGGCCCCCACATAGCCTTCCATATAGTATAAAGGGTCCCACAAAACCCTTCATATATTGTAATGCACCCCATAGTCCTCCATGTATTATAATGCATTTCCCATAGTCCTCCATATATTATAATTCACCACATAGTTCTCCATATTTTATACTGCACCACATAGTCCTCCATGTTTTATAACGCACCCCCATAGTCTGTGTGTAAGGTAGCCTCCATAGTCCTCCATATATTATAATGCAGCCCCCATAGTCCTAATTATAATGCAGCCCCATAAATCTTCATATTGTATTACGCAGCCCCATACTCCTCCATGTCTAATACACTCCTAACCCATGTATAAAAATGCATTCCCATAGACCTCCATGTATAATACACCCCTATAGTTCATGTATAAGGTGTCCTTCATGTTTATTATGCAGTCCCATAGACCTCCATTTATCATGTAGCCAGCCCCCCAAGGGCCTCCATGTATCATGCAGCCAGCCCCCCCCCCAGGCTTCCATATGTCATGCAGCCAGCCCCCCCAGGGCCTCCATGTGTCATGCAGCCAGACCCCCAGGGCTTCCATGTATCATGCAGCCAGCCTCTCCAGGGTCTCTATGTGTCATGCAGCCAGCAAAATAAAAAAACAAGTACCTCTCTTCTCCTTCTGACCCCTGTGACCTCAGTAGTTACGCCCCTACCCTCGTATGTCACACACCCTGCTCCCCATACAGCCCGCACCCCCCATATCACACACACTATACCCCCATATGTCACACACCCTGCTCCCCATACTGCCTGCACCACTAATATCACACACACTACACCCCCATATGTTACACACCCTGCTCCCCATACAGCCTGCACCCCCATATGTCACACACCCCGCTCCCCATACAGCCTGCACCCCCATATCACACACTACACCCCCATATGTCACACACCCTGCTCCCCATACAGCCTGCACCCCCCATATCACACACACTATACCCCCATATGTCACACACCCTGCTCCCCATACTGCCTGCACCACTAATATCACACACACTACACCCCCATATGTTACACACCCTGCTCCCCATACAGCCTGCACCCCCATATGTCACACACCCCGCTCCCCATACAGCCTGCACCCCCATATCACACACACTACACCCCCATATGTCACACACCCTGCTCCCCATACAGCCTGCACCCCCCATATCACACACACACTACACCCCCATATGTCACACACCCTGCCCCACATATCTCACCCAGCCTGTACCCCAACTTACCTCTCTCAAACACTCTGCACCCCTTCACATCCGTCTGTCACAGTCTGCAGCCCTTATATACCACTCACCCTGCACCCCGTCTCATGTCCCCTCTTTTCTCATTACCAGTCATGTGTCCAAATCTCCTTCAGGAATCAGTATCTTTGATTTCTGCCGGCAAACCTGTGTCTCCTCCCACACAGTCACATGGGTGTGACATCATCGCAGGTCTTATCAGGATGGATTCCGCCTTCTGTGCAGCAGCATTTCTGCTCTGCCGCAGGTCAGAGAGCCCCTCTACTGACACCGGGCCCCCCTGACTCACAGGCCGGCCCCTTGGTAGTCGGCCACTACACAGAGCATCTCCTCTCTTACAGAGAGGAGCCGGCTCTGCAGAGCGGATGACGGGTGCCTATAACCCTGCGGGCCCTACGTTATGCCCCTGCGTGTAAGGATGTTAGAGAGTGCAGGCATGAGCCTCAGGTGAGTGTATCTGTGATGCCCTTGACCTTATCAGGGTGTCACAGGGAACTGCACTCCTTTCTCTTAGGCTATGTGCGCACGTTGCGTAAATTCATGCAGTTACGCTGCGCTTTGCAGCGCAGCGTAACTGCATGAGTCCTGTGTCCCCTGCACAGTCTATGGAGATTGTGCAGGGACCGTGCGCACGTGGCGTCTCAGAGCACAGCGCTTCGGCTACTGCCGAAGCGCTGCGCAAAAAGAAGTGACATGTCACTTCTTTCCTGCACTTTGCCGGCAGCTCCTGCTCTGTCTATGGCAGGAGCTGCAGGCAGAGCGCATGGAATCGGCGCTCACTACGGACATTTCTGCAGCGATCTAAAGCACACATGTGCTCTTCAGATCGCTGCAGAAATTTCTGCAGGCTAGTACGCAACGTGCGCACATAGCCTTATGGTGCAGAACTCATCCTCCATGGATCTGGGATCCTAACTCTGGTATTGTTCCCATCAGCACTCAAATCCTAACCACCTAACCTGTCAGGCACACCAGTGGGTGGTCTAGCTGGAAAAGGGCCACCCACCTAGGGGTCAGGCAGACTAGTGGGAGGGACATAGTCAGTTTAGTAGTAGCCCTCAGAGAGTGAGGAGCGGAGGGAGTTGTAGCTCCCTGGGAGACTTGGTTAGGTCGCAGACGGTGGTCTGGGACCAGAGGAGTCGTAGACCCAGTTGCAGGGTATTGGAGAAGGGTGCCCAGACTTAGTTTTGGGGAACGGTCGGCACCGGAAAGTCCAGTAACCGGACCAGTACCGAGCACGGCAGGGTACAGGACCCTAGATCAGGGAGTAGCTTCACGCAACTTCACGTAATTCACCTGTGGAGGATAGTCTCTTTATGAACTTTCCCCAAGAGCTCAAAGATTGAAGGCACCAACACAACGAGGGGGATAGGGCTTTCCAGCTTTTGCGGCCTACAGAAATCCCAAGTGTCAGCCATCGAGAGCATAGCTCCACTATTCTAATATAGGGAGCGGGACCCTGACAGCTTCAGGCCGAAGGGTCAATTAGGAACTTCTACAATTGTGCATGGAGGCAGGCTCCAGACCACTAACAATACCAGCGGGGACGGATTCCCGGACGAGCTCCCCAGAGTGGCAGCGGCACCCAGACACTTGGTTTACTTGTGTGTCAGAGTCTGCGTAATGGTTGCACCAACATCCACACAGTCTGAGTGAGTACACTGCTCTCCCTGCGTCCTGCCTGCCCACACAGCCCGCACCACGCCATCCTCCACCTATTCTCTAGAGTCCCGGGGTCTCCCCTACCCGTGGAGGGAACATCATCTGGCTGCCCCGCTCCATCTCCCCCGGGTACTCCCATCAGCAGCGGCGGTACTCCCCTTACCATGAACCACGGGTGGCATCACAAACTGTCCCTTGTAAATATTCCCCCCTTTTACACGTTGATGTGGCCGCAAGCCCCTGGGTCCGGAGACCCTCGAGCCACAGCGACTCCGGATCCAAGCAGTTCGACTGCTGCAGGGGCGGCATATATCCCTACTTCCTGGGCCCACCATTGTATCGTGTTACCGGTATACCCCATGTGTTGCCGTGCTCAGCAGGGGTTCCCTTATACCTGGCAGAACCCCGTTAGTCACTGTGTGACAGTGTCATATTTTCAGTGTTGTCTCATGGACAGATATAACACAATATTTGCAAAAACGTTAAGGGTGTACTCACGTTTGTCACATACTGTATAATGTCCAGGGAAGGGGGGGCTGCTTTGCCCCCAGATTGCAGCCCTATAATCTGATAGCTATGACATCTCCTATATATTACAGCATTCTGTGATGGAAGTTGATAACAATATTGAAAAAAATCCTTCAATAGCAGCCGGTGATGTCTGATTAATACTGAGATCTGTTCTGAACATAAACCCCCATTTTTTGGCCCATTACAGACACTACCAGGCCTTCTTTATTCATGTACTATTGACAACTCAAATAATTTCACCCCAGATTTCTGTACAGCGCCTCTAAGCAAATCTATGTAATATATGATAATATATATCTATGTCATACAGGAGCGTCTGCCCACACATTATTTGAGCAGCTACATGTAATACACAGGGATATATGACATTCATGGTAAAATGTACCATAGCGCAATGACTGCATCCTGTCCCTTTAAATCTGCAGCTACCTCTGTAACCATGGTAACCACATTGAAACAGCCCATAGAATAGCTCAGTTTGAATTGAAATGAAATGAAAAAAAGCCGTTTATTCTCAGTTTGTTACACCTCATCTGAGAGTGAAGACAGACAGCAACAATCAGCGAGAGATTTGTACACATTACAAGGAGAGACAAAGGCAGAGGAACCCATGGATTGGACTGCATATGTAGCCAGCGCTGGATCAGGTAGTATCATCAGTCTGTGAGGGCCGACTGCTCCCTAGATTTAGGGTTTCCAGGAATATTTCTTTGCTAGACTTTGGGCCTAGAACCTATCAGGCAGGTAGATGCTGACTCCCTGCCTGTTACTTCTCAGGCCCATAGTAAAAAAAAATTAAAATAGCCCCTGATAGTCCCTTTAATTTTCTGCTAGTTTAATGGGATCCATTAATAATAATTGCAAGGGCCTAGTAAACGCCAAAGATGGCCAAGATAATGATATTCCAGTACTGACCCAAACAGTTTGCTGTGCGCTGGTCCTGCCTACATGGACAGGACTACTGACGGGGAGGATGGGTCAGCATTAAAAAAGTAACAAAAAGCTTTAAAAAGTAAATGTCATAAGAAATTGGCCTATTATTTATATCAAGATTTTGTGTATAATGTATTTTTTTTTATAATAAAATTTGTCATTGTTTTTTTTTTCATCCATATCACAGTCTTTATTTTACGGTAAGGCTATGTGCCCACGCTACAGGATTTACCGCGGATTTACTGCGGATTTTGCCGCGGATTTACCGCGGATTTGCCGAAAATCTGCAGCAGCAGCACTTCCAAGCCATTTCAATGGCATTTTGGAAATGCTGTGCCCATGCTGCGGATTTTTCCGCGGCGGATTTGCCGCGGATTTTGATCCGGAAAAATCTGCAGCATGTCAATTGTTTGGTGCAGATTTGGTGCGGATTTTTGGCTTTGAATGGGGAAAAAAAAAAAAAAAAATCCGCATCAAAATCCGCGGCAAATCCGCGGTAAATCCGCGGCAAATCCGCGGCAAATCCGCGGGTGCGGATTTGCCGCGAAAGTCGCGGATTTTCAGGCAAAAAAATCCGCAGGGACATTCTAGCGTGGGCACATAGCCTTAGGACTGATCCTAATTTCTGGTTGTGTTTCCTTCAGCTTACGTCACACCTGAGGAGAAGCTGAGAAGATTGTCCCATTGTATGATGATGCTGCCATCACCCCTCTTCAAGAAGGAGGTCAGTGAGAAAACTGAGGGCAACATCACTGTCTTTTTTTATAAGGGGGTTGTGTATTTGGATGTTCATATTCATCTTTATAACTTAATCTATTGTCTTCCCAGTGCCTGATGCCGACTAATCCAATGGCCCAAAGGAGATATCAAGTCAGGCAGGAAGAAAATCCAGGACCATCCAGGACCATCCAGACCAGAGAGAAGAGAAAGAGAGAAGAAGAAATAAAGTCCATGAGAGACCTCTGCAAAGACCTGGATGAAGAAGAACAAGTGAAAAAGCCGTCAGTAAAAAAAACTGAAATTGGACAGATTAAATCTACAGATTCCTGAGAGAAGGACAACAACAGAAAGAAGAATCCAGCAGGACAACAACCGCCAAAATGTGAACAGGTTCCTGGGAGGAAGAAGAAACCTCATATGGACCATGCTGCTGGGACCTCTCGAATGAACGGCGGTGATGAGTATTAATAAAAAACTAGAAATAATAATAATAGTAATAACATGAGTAATAATAAGAAAGTAGTAAAATTATTAATGAAATAAGGGTAGTGATAGCAGTAGGTAGAACAGACGTTTGATCCAGGGTCCTAGGACTGATTGCCTTTTCTCGGGGTCGAGAAGGAATTTTTCCCCTGTGACACAGATTGGCTGAAGGTGTCATGGGGTTTTTTGCCTTCTTCTGGATCAACAGCTTGGGGATAGTTTAGTATTAAAAGTTTTAGAAATCACTAAATTAGAAAAAAATATTTTAGAATTCCACTGTAATAAGATAGCAGGATAAGAATAGTATAATAGCTACTCTCTGTACACACTATAGGACTAGTATATTTAGCTCTGTAATATTAATTACTTCACTACACATAGCATCATTAGTTTTGATCCAGGGTCCTAGGACTGATCGCCTTTTCTCGGGGTCGAGAAGGAATTTTTCCCCTGTGGCACAGATTGGCTGAAGGTGTCATGGGGGGTTTTGCCTTCTTCTGAATCAAAAACATTAGGAATTATTTATTAGGAGTTTTTAATACAACACTTAGAACAACAAGGGTAAGAAAAAAAAAATAAATAACAATAGGTTAACATATAAAAAGTAACAGTGCCATAATAATAAAAATGGTAGTAATAATCTCAGATTTGTCCTAGCCCCAGTTAGTTAGTAATTTAGTGATAAGTTAGTGTAGGGACCCATCTGAAGAGGTCGCCTTGACGTTGGCAGATGGGCTCGCACAATTTGATCACATTGTGCGCCAAGAACCTCACATGTATTTGTATAGAAAATATAGTATCTATGTAGAGATCATGGCAGCTTAACCCCTCATATGCTGAAGTCCACATCTAGGTGGTTATTCAGAAGGAGATGGCCCTTTCTACACTCCATGACTCCCAGTGATGAGATTACAGGTGCTGATGGATTGCTAAGACCCCTATGACTACCATCTTACTCCTCCTATTTGACCGCGACACAGACCTAATCGGATACCTGTCAGAGTTCTCCAACTGCTCTGCCGCTGTTTGTTGTACCGCTGCTGACCGCCAGCTCTTTACCATGTCATGGAGCTTGCCACCTTACAGTGTGAGTCAACAGACATCACGCACACCGGCTGGCACAAGTAGTTCACCACAGAGCTCAGAACTGACAGATCAGTGAATTAATTTTTAGACCTTGATAAATAAAGATCACTCCATCAGCCGCCTCCTGTGTTCTGGTGATAATTGTCCTCCGTTGTATCTATTCTAATAAAATACTAAGTGAAGAGCAGATATTACTGTATTCCAGACTCACACATTCATACACATTACTCTGCGTGCAGCCATCTTCACGCTCCGCTCTCAGAAGTCGTGTTGTCCCTTCATCACTATTCCCCCACTCCACGCAGATTCAGGCTCACAACCCCCAATATTCACAGTGGGAGGATTGGTGTTTTAGTACCAAACTTTCTCCTCTACGTATGATACTCATCTGAGGCTATGTGCACAGGTTACTTTTTTGTGTGCAGATTTTCTATACATAAAAAAACCATGTGTACTGCCCCGCGGGCTCGGCTGCGACCACCGAGCCGCTCGGATCCGTGCTCGTACTGCAGGTGGTGGATCGAGCCTCTCACGGACCCGGGGGTCACGTCGCTCTGCAAGGGAGTTGGCGCTACTCGCGGGAATTTGGGTGAGGGGTCCCACGGCCGGGGCCGCAGTGGTTTGGTTTGGGATGATAGTTTGTGACGCCACCCATGGGTTGTGGTGATTGTAGACACCACCGCTGCGGTAAAGGTATGGGGGCTCCCAGGAATGGTGCAATGGCGCAGCTAGGTGTTGACCCCTCCGTAGGTAGGGGGTGTTGGTCCCGGAGCCCGGTAGGCGAGGGCCGGGGTGCAGGGTGAAGTGTTGCGGTGCAGTACGGTGCGATGCCTGATGGCACTGGTGTACTCACTCTGACACAAGACACTGGAATCTCTGGTAAACCAAACGGAGTGATGAACGGGGCCCGCAGCCTGCTGCAGCTTCTCCCGGAATAGGTTGGTGGTTTCCGCCTTTCTCCTGCACCTCTGTGTGTAAATGTTTGACTCTTATGCCTAGACACCGGTAGTCCGCTCCCTGACTTGTATATGCCGTAGGAGCCCATTTGCCCGCAGACGCTGGCCCTTTGGGTCTCTATGCCTTGGCGGTGGCTTTAGCCTGTATTGTTGGGCTGTTGTCTTCTAACGGGACTTGTGTGGGATAGGTCCTAAAGTCCAGTCTGCAATCAGTTGATTCGACTCGGCCCTGTCAGTTCAGGGCTTTGTACTGGGTCTGAGTACCCTGCCTGGTGCTCCGGTATCCAGTTGGCTCCCCGATTCAGTTCCGGCAGGCCACTACCCTGTCCCGGTCCCTTACTGTTCCACCGGTCGTCTTCCCGGTCTCCTGCAGGCAGCCACCACCATCTGCCTCCTTGCCAATGGTGACTGGGCTCCGACTGTTATGGTTGCTGCGAGCACTGGAGACTATGTCCAGATTTCTTGCTACTGCACATGTGCGAGCGCTGGAGACTAAGTCCAGATTTCTTGCTACTGCACATGTGCGAGCGCTGGAGACTAAGTCCAGATTTCTTGCTACTGCACATGTGCGAGCGCTGGAGACTAAGTCCAGATTTCTTGCTACTGCACATGTGCGAGCGCCGGAGACTAAGTCCAATCTTGGAGCCATTGCACATGTGCGGGTGACATCATCGCTGACACGAGGTCACATGTCTCTGACACCTTCTATGCCGATTGGTCGCTGGTCATGTGCTTGTGACGTCTTGCTCGGTGATAGGCCAGCATGATGTCACTCCTGTCGTTCTGGAAGCGGATTGGCTCTGGTGTCCTCCATCTTGGATGAGGCACAGAGTCTATATAAGACCCTGACACACGCCGCATGGTGCTCAGTCCTCTTGGTTCATGCATATGAGTAGACGCTCTGTGCGCGTTCCTCTAGGCATTCCTCTGTCTATGCTAGGTGAGCGCTACCGGCAGGGTAGCGTTCTTATACCTTACAGCTTCGGCTGCTGTCCGTATCCTTACCTCTTAGGGGAGCGGACATAGGCAGGTGCCTGAGGCACATGGTCTGGCTGGGCCTTGTGATTGTACTCGTAGGTGGACGTTGCCGCTAGGGTAACGTTCCTTATACTGCGTCTGGCAGTTGTTCGTATCCTCGCACACTAGGGGAGCGAACAGAGGTAGGAGCTTTGTGCGGCTTACGCTGCTGTTCGTCTCTTTTGCACCACTAGAAGAGCGGACCTAGGCAGGTGCCATATCTAGTGGTTCGTGTCCTCGCACACTAGTGGAGCGAACGCAGGTAGGAGCTTTGTGCGGCTTACGCTGCTGTTCGTCTCTTTTGCACCACTAGAAGAGCGGACCTAGGTAGGTGCCATTTCGCACACATTGCCTTTGTCTCTGTGATTATTAACAGAGATCATTCCACACACCCTCCAAGTAAGGGAGGAATTGCTTTACTTTCTTATTATATCTTTCTGTGAGTTAACAGAGGTATTGCACTCTGCCATAGTCTGCAGCAAAGTCTTTGCACGGTGGACCCTGACTGTCTGATACTCCTTTCGGTTATTATCAGACAGCCCCCCGTAACATTAGGACTGAGCCAAGGGTCTGGCAGTTATGGCAGAATATCAGCAGTTACACCGTTACATACAAGTACTTGAGTCACGGCTCAAGAGTATAGAGGATAAACCTCAGACCATGGTGACATCTGCACATGATCCTCGACTTGCTCTACCAAACAGATATTCTGGCGATGCCAGATCATGTCGTGGTTTCATTAGTCAGTGTCAGATACACCTAGAGGTTAACTCTTCTCGCTTCTCTACGGAGAGGTCCAGAGTAGGCTTTATCATCTCCTTACTTCAGGACAAAGCCTTAGAATGGGCGACTCCCCTATGGGAGCGCTCTGATGTGGTTACTCTGAGACATCAAGACTTTCTTGATGCTCTTAAGGCGGTATTCATGGGTCCGCAGGTTACCCATGATGCGGCCCTGAGACTGTTAGATCTATCTCAGGGTTCGTTATCCACTAGTTCTTATGCCATTGCTTTTAGAACTCTGGTGGCAGAACTAGATTGGCCAGAGAAGGTGTTGATTCCTATCTTCTGGAGAGGGTTGGCTGGCTATGTCAAGGATGCCCTTGCTACTCGTGAAGTCCCTGCTTCTCTGGAGGACTTGATCACAGTAGCAACGAGGATCGATGTACGCCATAAGGAACGTAGACTCGAGGTCTCTTCCTCAAGCCCTAAGCATCGGGCTATTCCAGTTGTTGAGGGTCCACTACCATCTTCCTCAGCATCTGAAACATCTCCCACTCCTATGGAGTTAGGTCATACGTTCTCCAGACTACGCAAGTCTGGTCCTCCTATATGTTACGTATGTCGTCAGGCTGGGCACTATGCCAACAAGTGTCCTAGTCGTCAGGGAAACTCCCTGGCCTAGTAACCATTAGAGGGGGGTTACTAGAGACGTCTTCTGCACCCTCTAAGTGTTGTATCCCAGGTCAGCTCTCGTTATCTGAGAATACATGGCCTATTATGGCTTTTGTGGATTCCGGAGCTGACGGGATTTTTGTGTCCTCAGGATTTGTAAAGGGACACAATATTCCCTCTATCATGTTAGAGGCGCCTATTCCTGTCCGTGTTGTTAATGGAACTATGTTGTCTGACTCCATTACATTGAGGACAGTTCCCTTGCGCCTTTTCCTGTCTCAGGGTCACATAGAGGAGATTTCTTTTCTTGTTTTGCCTGAGGGTATAGACGACGTCCTTCTGGGTCTTCCATGGCTTCGGACTCATGCTCCTCACATTGACTGGGAGTCTGACAGCATTATTAGTTGGGGTTCGAAATGTCAGTCCCGATGTCTTCCCTTACCACCTAAGGTCGTTGCAGTTGCATCAACTGATCTCTCTCCCATACCTACACCCTATTTGGATTTCGCTGACGTGTTCTCCAAACAGGGTGCTGAGGTTCTTCCACCCCATAGGCCGTATGACTGTGCCATAGACCTTATCCCAGGTTCGGTTCCACCTAAAGGCAGGGTTTACCCCCTGTCGATACCTGAGTCGGAGGCCATGTCGACCTATATAAGAGAGAGCTTAGAGAAGGGGTTCATTCGTAAGTCTGTCTCTCCCGCGGGAGCTGGGTTTTTCTTTGTTCGGAAGAAAGAGGGTGATTTGCGTCCCTGCATAGATTACAGGGGTCTCAACGCAATCACAATAAAGAACAAATACCCATTACCTTTAATTTCGGAGCTCTTTGACAGACTGAGAGGAGCTCAAGTTTTTACGAAGTTGGATCTGCGGGGTGCGTATAACTTGGTACGAATTCGAAAGGGTGACGAATGGAAGACCGCTTTTAACACCCGAGACGGTCACTATGAATACCTCGTCATGCCTTTTGGGTTATGTAATGCACCCGCAGTATTTCAGGACTTCGTAAATGATGTGTTCAGGGATTTACTGTTATCCTCAGTAGTGGTGTATCTGGACGACATCCTGATTTTTTCTCCTGATCTGGAGACTCATCGTCAGGATGTCGTTCGTGTCCTTTCCCGTTTAAGGGAGCACTCATTGTTTGCTAAACTCGAGAAATGTGTATTCGAGCAGTCCTCATTGCCTTTTTTGGGTTACATTATCTCACAAGAGGGTCTGGCTATGGATCCTGCGAAGCTCTCTGCTGTCCTGCAATGGTCCGAACCTCATTCCTTGAAGGCGGTGCAACGCTTCTTAGGATTTATAAATTATTACAGGCAGTTCATACCCCATTTTTCTACTTTGGTGGCCCCTTTGGTGGCCTTGACTAAGAAAGGTGCTAATCCCAAAGCCTGGTCTACTGAGACATCTCAGGCTTTTGAGGCAGTAAAAAGACACTTTTCAACTGCTCCCGTTCTTCAAAGACCCGATGAGAGTAAGCCCTTCCTCTTAGAGGTTGATGCCTCTTCAGTGGGTGCTGGTGCGGTCTTGTATCAAAAGAACGGTGCAGGTAGAAAAAGGCCGTGTTTCTTCTTTGCTAAAACCTTTTCACCGGCAGAGAGAAACTATACCATTGGGGATAGGGAACTGCTCGCCTTGAGATTAGCCTTGGAGGAGTGGCGTCACTTGCTGGAAGGAGCGAAACATCCTTTCCAGGTCTATACAGACCATAAGAATCTGACGTACTTACAAAAGCGCTCAGCGTCTGAATCCTCGCCAAGCCCGCTGGTCCTTGTTTTTCTCCCGCTTTCACTTCTCCATCACCTATTTGTCTGGGAGTAAGAATAACAAGGCAGACGCCCTGTCTCGCTCTATGCTTTCTACCCAGGAAGAGAATGACGAACCTCGTCTTATCCTTCCCTCCAGGGTTTTTCATACGCTCTCCCCTGTGACGTTAGACCAAATCCCACCGGGCAAGACATTTGTTCCGCCTGATCGACAGAATGATATACTGTCATGGGCCCACACCTCAAAGGTGGGTGGGCATTTTGGTATTAGGCGGACACGAGAGTTACTGGAGAGGTGGTATTGGTGGCCACACTTAGCCAGCCACGTCAAGAGATATGTCGGTTCCTGCTACTCGTGTGCTCGCAACCGTCCATTACGGCAGAGACCGGCTGGACTCTTGCATCCTTTACCAGTGCCAGATAGACCATGGGAGGTGGTAGGCATGGACTTTGTGGGTGATCTTCCATGTTCACAGGGACATAGATTTGTGTGGGTCATTACGGACCATTTCTCCCGGATGGTTCATCTCGTACCGTTATCGAGAATCCCATCTTCCAGGGTACTAGCCAAACTATTCCTCAAGCATGTCTTTAGGCTTCACGGGATGCCAGATCGTATCATTTGTGATAGAGGCCCGCAATTTACTTCCCGTTTCTGGCGAGATCTTTGTAGCCTTCTGCAAATTGAGTTGAATCTCTCTTCGGCATACCATCCGGAGACTAATGGTTTGGTTGAACGTACCAATCAATCTATGATTATATACCTTCGACACTTTGTTGCTGAGAACCACGATAACTGGTCCTCCCTCCTACCCTGGGCAGAATTTGCCCTTAACAATTCGCTGGCTGAGGCCACTGGGCAGACACCGTTCGTACTCAATAATGGGCAACACCCTAGGGTACCGGTACCCTTTCCCGCTGCTGCACCTTCTCCTCTTGTGGCCGACTGGGCAACTAATGCCAGAGAGGTTTGGGATCGGACTCAAGAGTCGATCCAAGCAGCTAAGGACCGTATGAAGACGGTGTCCGATCGGTTTCGTCGCCCGGCTCCTGTCTTTTCTCCAGGGGACTTTGTGTGGCTCTCTGCAAAACACGTGAGACTTAGAGTGAGCTCTGTCAAATTTGCTCCTCGCTTCCTGGGTCCTTATGAGGTTCTTCGACAGGTAAATCCTGTAGTCTATCAATTGAAGTTACCTGTCCATCTTAGGATTCATGACAAATTCCATGTCTCACTGCTAAAGCCGGCTATTTTACCTCACGCTCGTGAAGTGCACTCTCCTGCCTCTGATTCCTCTCGCTCTAGCTATGAGGTACGAGCCATAGTTGGTTCTAAGATGGTTAGAGGGCGCAGGTTCTTCTTGATAGATTGGGAGGGCTATGGCCCGGAACATCGCTCTTGGGAGCCTGAGGAGGCTGTCCATGCTCCCGACTTAGTTGCCGATTATCTGCGTCGCCGGGAGGGGGGCCCTTGAGGGGGAGGTACTGTTATGGTTGCTGCGAGCACTGGAGACTATGTCCAGATTTCTTGCTACTGCACATGTGCGAGCGCTGGAGACTAAGTCCAGATTTCTTGCTACTGCACATGTGCGAGCGCTGGAGACTAAGTCCAGATTTCTTGCTACTGCACATGTGCGAGCGCTGGAGACTAAGTCCAGATTTCTTGCTACTGCACATGTGCGAGCGCCGGAGACTAAGTCCAATCTTGGAGCCATTGCACATGTGCGGGTGACATCATCGCTGACACGAGGTCACATGTCTCTGACACCTTCTATGCCGATTGGTCGCTGGTCATGTGCTTGTGACGTCTTGCTCGGTGATAGGCCAGCATGATGTCACTCCTGTCGTTCTGGAAGCGGATTGGCTCTGGTGTCCTCCATCTTGGATGAGGCACAGAGTCTATATAAGACCCTGACACACGCCGCATGGTGCTCAGTCCTCTTGGTTCATGCATATGAGTAGACGCTCTGTGCGCGTTCCTCTAGGCATTCCTCTGTCTATGCTAGGTGAGCGCTACCGGCAGGGTAGCGTTCTTATACCTTACAGCTTCGGCTGCTGTCCGTATCCTTACCTCTTAGGGGAGCGGACATAGGCAGGTGCCTGAGGCACATGGTCTGGCTGGGCCTTGTGATTGTACTCGTAGGTGGACGTTGCCGCTAGGGTAACGTTCCTTATACTGCGTCTGGCAGTTGTTCGTATCCTCGCACACTAGGGGAGCGAACAGAGGTAGGAGCTTTGTGCGGCTTACGCTGCTGTTCGTCTCTTTTGCACCACTAGAAGAGCGGACCTAGGCAGGTGCCATATCTAGTGGTTCGTGTCCTCGCACACTAGTGGAGCGAACGCAGGTAGGAGCTTTGTGCGGCTTACGCTGCTGTTCGTCTCTTTTGCACCACTAGAAGAGCGGACCTAGGTAGGTGCCATTTCGCACACATTGCCTTTGTCTCTGTGATTATTAACAGAGATCATTCCACACACCCTCCAAGTAAGGGAGGAATTGCTTTACTTTCTTATTATATCTTTCTGTGAGTTAACAGAGGTATTGCACTCTGCCATAGTCTGCAGCAAAGTCTTTGCACGGTGGACCCTGACTGTCTGATACTCCTTTCGGTTATTATCAGACAGCCCCCCGTAACACCGACCCAGCCACCTGGTAGTCTGTTGGCAGTCTGGACACAGGACTGCCCGTGAACTTGACTGCTCTCTCCTTGCACTCGAACTAGACTCCTCTAGACCCTGAACTTGACTAACTGTTTTCCCATCTAAAGGCCTGTGCACTGCTCGGTGGGCGGAGCCAACAATCTGGCTCCGCCCCCTGGTGTGGACATCAAACCTGGAGGGTGGTGACAAGGTTTTTAGTTTGCTGATGTCACCTAACTGGGAGGGGGGTGTGGTGTAGTGTGTGACTACCTGGGACGACCTGACTAGTCCGGGGCGTCACACATGTTTTAGCAGGGAAAAGATAGGCAGCAGAAAAAAAATGCACATTTTTTATCGTTTGCGAGTTTTTTCATGTGTTTTTCATGAGTTTTTTTGTCTTGGTGATTGCGGGGGTTCTGGGACTGTAGCCACGTGATCGCCACCAGGTCTCTGGCTGATGTTACAGCAGGGACCCAACTCTTAGTACCCGGAGCAGTGCCTGCGCTGTTCCTGGCAATTTAACCCCTTGAATGCTGCAATAAATGCGATAGCAGCATTCAGGAAGCAGGGAGAGGGATCGCCTACCTCTCCCTGGCGATCGGGTCCCTGTTATGTGATCACAGGGACCCGATTGCTGCCATGGCAACCCTGGGTTGTTACCATAATGACCCCGGGTTACCAAGCTACAGAGAGCCTCACAAATCATACCGTATTCATGGTGTGTGAAGTGAAGCATCAGTGCTGCAAGTGCTGCCCTGATAGATATAATCCACTGTAGTGATCGAGCTCGAGCTCTGCAGGGGATTATATCAGATGCAGGAGGAGAAAACGCAGAAACAATTGACATTCTGCTAATTTTTTCTGCAACAAAATCTGCAAAAAGCGACATGTGAATAGCAAGTCAGGATTGTCATACACTTTGCTGGCATGTGTTTTTTCTTGCAGTACTGATTAAAATCTGCAAAGAAATAAGCATGAAAAAAGCAGCAAAAAAGCAAAGTGTGCACATGGCCTTACAATGTTTTTTAGTTCAGCCAAATTTAGCTTTTTTGCCCTTTCTGTGTAACTGCCATGCTGCTGTATTGTAAGATTATCTGTGAGAAGTGATGGGTGAACCCCCCCAATGTTCAGTGTTCGGAGACTCGCCCGAATGTTTTGTAAAGTTCTAGTTCTTGTTCTGAGATAACGCGAACTTGCGTCCAAACCCCGAACTTGGACTTTACAGTTATGGGATGTGGCGGCTGTAAAATAAAGAATACAGTTAATAATAAACATAGTCATTATAATTACAGGTCCCATGACGCGTCCTGCAGATTCTGTCTCCCGCCGCTTCTGCTTCCGATCATCGCTGTGCCCTCCCGGTGACCAGCAATGACGATAAGACCTTCTGGATGTCATAGCAATGTGACCAGTCACGTGTGAATGTTATAATATCTCATTGGCTACAGACTGGTCACATGACTATGACATCATGCAAGGTCCTGCCGTGTCAGTGTTTCGGTACTCGCCGCTACTAGGTGCTCGCCCGAGTATCTCAGTACTCGATATACTCGGCGAGCGACGAATACCGGCGAGATGCTCGGGCAAATGCTCAGCTCCCCCTCCCTGCATGTCAGCACTCTTTACAGAGTGAGCCCACATGCAGGGATTGGCTGTCACACACTCATGCCACAGCCGATTAATAGCGGCGCTGGGAATCAGGTGATCGGAGATCACCGTAGCTATAGTAACCCGCTTGTTACGTTACTATGTGAACGGTGGCAGCGGTGACATCACCGCTTATCAACCCGCAGCCTCTGCTCGATTACACAGCATGGGGAACAGAAGCGTCTCCCTCCCCCCATGCTGTCTGATATAGCAGAGCTAGAGCGGTTGAAGAAGAAAGAAGACCAGGATCATGGAGGCATGAGAGGGAGTAATAAAGATAGAGTCCCCAAGTGTATCTGTGTATTTATTTATAATAAAGTATTTTTTCTTTGTGTGATGTCTTTTTTTAACCCTTTATTGGAGATTCTTAATGGCCAGGTCAAACTTGCCCTGACATTAAGAATCTCAGGCTTTATAACAGCTGGTTAAACAAAGCTGGTATTAACCCCTTAATACCCAGCATACCACCGGCACCAGGGCTGCTGGAGGGATTGGATACAGAGACAGAAGATAGCACTTCTACAAACACGCCATTTTCTGAGGCGGCTGCGGACTACAATTCGCAGAGTGAAGGGGGGGGGGGGGGGCATAAAGCTTGGGCCACCCTGTGCTGCAGATTCCAATCCCCAGCTGCCTAGTTGTACCTGGCTGGACACAAAAATTAAGTGAAACCCACGTCATTTTTTTTAAATTATTTCATGCAATACTTAAAAAAAGGGCTTCCCTATATTTTTGGTTCCCAGTCAGGTATAAATAGGCAGCTGGGGGTCGAAGGCAGCTCGTACCTGCCATCTGTACCTGGCTAGCATACAAAAATATGGTGTGTTTAGTTTTTTTGGTAAAAAACTTTTAAAAAAATAAGAACGTCCCTGGATTTTCTATTGCCAGTGAAGGAAACACCAATCAGTGGGGGTTAGCAGCCAGTAGTTGCTTGGATTACCCTTAGCTAGCAATAGAAAATGCAGCGGGAGCCCACACATTTTTTTTTTATTTTTTTAAATAACTAAACTAAAAAATAATAAAAAACTGTGCTTCCTTGTATTTTGATTAAAAGCCAGGCAGATCGGGGTTACAGCCTGTAGCCATCTGCTTTATGTGCGCTGAGAATCAAAAATACCGCGGAGGGTTACTTCATTTTTTTAAACTACCTATTTTCAAATAACTAAATATTGTGTACAATATTTTATATTATATATATATATATATATATATATATATATATATATAAAGAGAGAGAGAGAGATAGATATGCTTGGAAATTTGGAGACATGTCAATAATTTATAGGATAAAAGAGAAATTTACAAGACTACATAGCTGTCCCCTCCTCTAACAGACAATGACAGACACCCATTCTCTGTGTTGGGTCTGTGGTTGCCTGACATCACAATACTGTAAAAATAAATAAATCATTAAAAAAAAGACGTAGTGCTCCGCAGTATTTTTGATTCTCAGAGTAGATAAAGCAGACGGCTACGGGCTGCCACCCCCATCTGCCTGGTGTTACCTGGCTGGCAATCAAAATACAGGGAAGCCCATTAATTTTTGTTTTATTTCAAAAACTAATTAAAAAAAAATGCATAGGCTCCCGCCGTATTTTGATCGCCAGTCAGGTAAAGCCAGGCAGCTGGGGGCTGGGATTTTCGGCAGCCCGCAGCTGCCCCTGGAAATTTCGCATTGTTTCTTAGTGCCATTTCCAGTCGTGTTACCCGACTCGTTCAGCAGCCCTGGTGCCGGGTGGCACGCTGGGTAATAAAGGGGTTAATACCAGTTTTGTATTCTCAGATGTTACTAAGCCTGAAATTCATGGTGTCACGCCAAATTAGACATGGCCACCATGAATTTCTAGGAAACAGTTAAAAAAAAACACAACACAGAGAATTTTTTTTTATTAGAAATAAAACAAAAAAAACATTTAGAGACTCTATCTTTATTATAAAAAAAATCCTTAGTCTGACATAATCCACTGGGACAACAATTTTAACTCTGCTTCATCACTCTGTACAGACACAGTCTATACACAGTGAGAAGCAAACAGAAAGCAATGTCAACTCTGCTTCATCACTGTGTCTATACATAGTGAGAAGCAAAGAGACCCAAATGAGCTCTGCTACATCACTTTGCACAGAGCGATGTAGCAGAGCTGACAGTGAGGGGATGATTGCACTTACGTCTCGCATTGCATCACCCCATTCTCCCGACAGGAGCGCCTCAGCTGCATGGAAATAAACGCAGATGACCCGCTGCTGTCGGGAGATTGTGCGGCATGATTTGATGACACTTGCATCACAGCGCACCAGGAACTTTGATGAAGTCATAGTCACGTGACCAGTCTGTAGCCAATGAGGTAATACAAGATTCACACGTGACTGGTCACAAGGGTATGATGTCACGGTCACGGCAGGTTCTTTTAGCCAGAGGTGCTCACCGGGTGGCACAGCAATAATCGGACAGACACGGAAGCGGCGGGAGTCTAAAAGACACGTCGCAGGACCTGTAAGTATGATCAGAATGTTTTTTAATAACGTGCTTTTTTTTTTTTACAGCCTCTGGACCCGAACTGCAGGGCTTAGTGCGCACAGTGCGTTTTTCGCAGTGCTTTGCTCGTTTTTCGGGTGCATTTTTCGGCTCAAAACTGCATCACTTTGCTTCCCCAGTAAAGTGTACGAGTTTTCATTTTTGCTGTCGCACACAACTTTTTTTTTTTTAGTTGCGTTTTTGAGCTGAAAAAAAATGGTCATGTCAATTCTTTTCTACATTTTCTACCCATTGGAAAAACGCAGCAAAACATAGAGATCAAAAACGCACCGAAACGCGGAAAAAACGTTGCATCTGTACCGCCCCGCGCTCGGCCGCAGCCGAGCCGCTTGGGTCCGGGCTCGTTCGGTGGGTGGCCCCGGCACCCGGGGGTCACGTCGCTCTGAAGGGAAGCTGGCGCTACTTGAAGGAGGGTGATCTTCGGTGGGGAGGTTCACATCCGGGGCCGTGGTATTTAGGGATTTAAGTTCGTGACGCCACCCACGGGTTGTGGTGAGTGTGGACACCACCGCTGCCGTTAACAAGGCTCCCGGGGACGGTGTTGTGCAACCTGGTGTTGACCCCTGCGTGGGCAGGGGTTGATGGTCCCGGGGCCCGGTAGTTGCGAGGTGCGGGAGTGTTGGTGCGGCGTGGTGCGCAGCCCGAGGGCACTATTGTACTCACTATGACAGATACAGCGGAGTCTCTGGTAAACCGAAAGGATGGTGATCGGAGCCTGCAGCCGGCTGTGCTTGGTCCCCCACCTGGTTCGGTGGTTCCAGCCTTTCTTCTGCACCTCGTTTTGTATATTTTAACTGCCTACGCTTCAGCGATGGTAGTCCGCTCCCTGGCTGTGTGTGTGTCGGGGAACCCGTTTGCCCGAAGGCGCTGGTGTTGTGAATGTTAGTTATGTTTTGGCTGCTCGGAGGCTCCCTCTGGTAACCAGGAATGGTTTGGACTTGGACCAGGTGTGTTGTGCAATGGCCGTTTCTTTTACTAACTCTCTGCTTATTTAAATCCTGGTCTGATAGCAGGCTATGCCGGATGTCAGTTGTTCTTTGTATCACCAGCCTGCTTCATTCTGCTCCACACCACATCTACCCCAGATAAGTGCTTGCTCTTTATTTATTGTTTGGTTCTTTTGCTCTTATCTGAGTTTGTCATTTGCTGTGGTTGTTTTCAGTTTATTTTCATGCAGGGATTTTCCCCCTCAGTTGCTTAGCTGGGGAACTCCCTGCAGTTCTGTTTGGAGTATAGCTCCTTTGGGTCCATGTGTTTGTGGCTTGTTGAATTTGTTGTGATTCTTGTTTTCTGTTAATTGGTATGACAAAAGCACCTGGTATAGGACGGAGTTCAGATCGTGCGATCTGAGGGCCTTTTTGTACTATCAGGAATTTGGAATTTTGCAGGGTTTTTCTCTGGCCACCATCAGTCCCTTTCCTGTCCTTTCCTATTTTAGTCAGTGGGGGCCTCACGTTTTGCTAATCCTGTCATCTATCTGTGTATTGTGTTTTTCCTATATCACCGCAGTCTTTGAATGTGGGGGGCTTGCTATTCTTGTCTATTTTCTGAGGCAGAGAGTTATTCATCTTTCCTTCCTTTAGGATAGTTAGTTCTCCGGCTGGGTTCGCGGTGCACAGGACGTTAGTTCACCCCTCGGCTACTTCTAGTTGTGATGGTTAGTAAGGGGATGGCGGCCAGATTAGTTGCCAATGCTCTTGTCACCTTTTACCAATGATTTGTGGTGGTCTTCCATGGTTCCGGATCATAACACGCTGGCCTGTGGGATCTCTCTACCTGTGCGGTGGCTTTCTATCCCCCTCAGTGGGCTGTTGCCGTCTTTCGGGTCTTGGGACGGGAAAGGACCTAAGGTCCAGACCTCAATCAGTAAATTCGACGTGGTCCAGTGGCTTCTGGACCTCGTTCTGGGTCTGAGTACCCCTCCTGGTGCTCCGGTTTCCAGTTGGTTCCCCGGTTCGGTACCGGTGGGCCACTACCCTGTCCCGGTCCCTTATGGTTCCACCAGCCATCTTCCCGGCTCCTGCAGGTGGCAACCACGGTCTGCCTCCTGGCCACAGGGTATCCGGGCTACGACCCAGATCCCTGATAGACGTTTACTGCTTTCCAACTACTCCACTCTTCTCTCCTAACAGATCTGTTGTGTTTTCCCGCCTCAGGCTATCCGAACTCCTCGGTGGGCGTGGACAACCGCCTGGCTCCGCCCCCTGGTGTGAACGTCAAGACCTGAGAGGGGGAACTCAGGGTTTTTAGGTTGGCTGCTGTTACCTTGTTAGGGGATGGGTGTTTGTGCAAGGGCCTACCTGTGACTACCTGGCTAGTCCAGAGCGTCACATTCCCCCTGGGTTTAATGCACCACCACCGGTTTATTTTTGTTTGCTGTAAAAGATAAACGGGAAAAACAGGTACAAGTATACTAAACTTTTTACATTTTGAGCAGATTTGAAATCATTTCTTGCGGGAGGCACATTCTTAAATGTTGCACATAGATATAACAGTTTTATTAACGGGAAACGGGACCGGGTCCTTCCAGTTGCCCACCCAAGCAAACCTAGCCTTGATGCTGCCTCTAAGAAACAGGCAGCACCCCTTTTCCCCAGTCCAGGAACAGGAACGGGTCCAGGTGTTGCCCAAACGGGCTGGGTAAAAAGTTCCTTACCCGGCAGTCTCTGCAGAGGCCCCACGTTCAGGGGACCCCTGACTCGGAGGATTGTTACTGGTTTCATTGGTGGCAGGGCCTCGGCCATCACATTCCCGCAGGCCCTTCCTCCAGTCTGCCTCTCCGGAGGCTGTGGGACCAGAAAGGGTGGTCCGGGAATTATTTACAAACCCAAAAGTTATTGGGTGGCCTGCAAGTTCTCGGCCTTGTTCATGGGTAAACAAGACAACCAGAGTTCAAAGGGTCCCAACGGGGGCCAACAACAAATGGGGTAGCCGGAATCCGCTACCTTTTTACTCCTGCTGCTCCTCCTCATACTCCTCCTCCAGCACGGTATCAGAACTGTATGGCGGGGGAGGGGACTGGGTTTGCCTGCGGGCACTGCTGCTCACCCTCCTCTTTACACTGAGGGCGAACCAGCCCCTCTCCCCGCAATGCCGGGTGTACTTGACAAGCTCACCGGGCTTCAGGTCACGATCCGGGTGACCCAATGGAAGATGAGGGTTAACATCCCGCCGGGAGATGAAGATTTCGGCCACCAGGCCCGGTTCAAAGATAAACCCCCATCCGTGCTGGGGGTCAAACCAGCGGACTTGGCCTTCGTAAGTCGGGCCCCGCACTCTGTAAGTGGCACTCCGGAGGTTCTCTTTCTCCCGGATTGTACGGGCCAGCACGTCGGCTTTTTGTTTCTCCCGGGCTGCTATCTCCCTGCCCAGCTGGTTCGACTGCAGCTCTCAGTACGGGGCTTGCTCCCTCTGCGTGGGGCTTGGGCCCAGCCGGTGCTCTCCTGTGCTGGCCACAACCGGCACCTTCGATACTGGAGAACCCCGCTGTGTCACAGCCTGCTGTGCTGCCTTGCAGCAACAACCCTGCGCTGCCTCCACCGAGGCCTGGTTTTCGGGAGCAGCCAGCTTTACCTGCTGGGCAGGCTTCCGGGCTACCGCCGTCTTCATCTTGGCCGGGCAGACTGCTGGGGCCTGGATCTCCTTGGGCGCAGTCACTTCCGGGACCGGTGGGTCCACTCCGGGAACAGGCATCTTCCACTGCAACGGGATGGGCCTTGGCCTGGCGACTGGCCGTCCGCGGGCTGCTCCTTCTGATGGGTCCTCGCGGGCATCTTGAGCGGGCTCCGCTGCTGGTATCGGGGACAGCGGGCCGAGCGGGGAAGCAGCGGCAGCCGGTACAGGCGGTTAGGAAGGCAACATGGAGGACAGGGGCAGACTGGGTCCCTCAGCTGCAGCGGCCGGTCCCTGGGGGACATAGGGGCGTGGGTCGCTCTCCTGCTCCTCCAAAATTGCCTCCATTTCACGTACCCGCACGGCCGCAGCAATCTCCTCCATCTCGGCCGCCCACCGCTCCATAAGGAAGCGCACCTGGGACTGCAGCCGGCAGCACATCTGCGAGGTCCGGGCTTCCACCCACACCGCTGTTCCAGGCGCGGGCTCCGGGATCTCTGGCTTGCCGGATGGGGCGGACATGTTGTTGCCTTGGGGTCCAGGAACCAAATGGGTGGCAGAGTCCTGGTTTCCCTGCCCTTTATCCACTCGGTCACATGGGGCAGGGTCTTCACCCGCGCCCCCTTGGTCTTTTCGCGGCACTCGGCGCTCCTTCTGCTCAGTTTCACTTTTCAGCAGCGCGCTTTCCTGCACCACTCTGTTCCCAGGGGGCGGGGCTTCAACTCTCGCGCTCTTTTTGCGGGGAAGACGGGTCTGGCGGGAAACTTCGCGCCAAGGGATAGTGACAAGATGGCGGATTCTGAAATTTTTCAACGGGTCACCGCTGACTTCTGCTTCAAGGCGCACTTCCACCAGTAAGTGGATGGGTTCGAATCCTGTTCGTTACGCCAGAAGAGTCGATGTGTACCGCCCCGGGCTCGGCTGCAGCCGAGCCGCTCGGGTCCGGGCTCGTTCAGTGGGTGGCTCGTGCGCCTCCGGCACCCGGGGGTCACGTCGCTCTGAAGGGAAGCTGGCGCTACGTGAAGGAAGGTGATCTTCGGTGGTGAGGTTCACGGCTGGGGCCGTGGTATTTAGAGATTTAAGTTTGTGATGCCACCCACGGGTAGTGGCTTCTGGACCTCGTTCTGGGTCTGAGTACCCCTCCTGGTGCTCCGGTTTCCAGTTGGTTCCCCTGTTCGGTACCGGCGGGCCACTACCCTGTCCCGGTCCCTTACGGTTCCACCAGCCGTCTTCCCGGCTCCTGCAGGCTGAGGCCACCGCTTGCCTCCTAGCCAAAGGTGCCCGGGCTCCAACTCCGGCACCTGTCAGACTGCTGCAGACCTGGGCACAGGCCTGCTTCCACTCTCTTTTACTCCTGTCACTAATCTCACTAAACTGCCTGCCTCAGGCCCTCTGAACTCCTCAGTGGGCGTGGCCAACCACCTGGCTTCGCCCCATGGTGTGTCCATCAAGCGCTGAGGGAGGTGACTAGGGTTTTTGTGGTTGGCTGATGACTCCTTTTTAGGGGACCGGTGTTATACGGGGCACTACCTGTGACTACCTGGCTAGTCCAGGGCGTCACACTAGACATATTTAGGTCTGCAGCTAGCTAATAGACCTAAGGTCCAGACCTCAATCAGTAAATTCGACGTAGTCCAGTGGCTTCTGGACCTCGTTCTGGGTCTGAGTACCCCTCCTGGTGCTCCGGTTTCCAGTTGGTTCCCTGGTTCGGTACCGGCGGGCCACTACCCTATCCCGGTCCCTTACGGTTCCACCAGCCATCTTCCCGCCTCCTGCAGGCAGCAACCACCATCTGCTTCCTGGCCACAGGGTATCCGGGCTACGACCCAGATCCCTGACAGACGTTTACTACTTTCCAACTACTCCACTCTCCTCTCCTAACAGATCTGTTGTGTTTTCCCGACTCAGGCTATCCGAACTCCTCGGTGGGCGTGGACAACCACCTTGCTCCGCCCCCTGGTGTGAACATCAAGACCTGAGAGGGGTGACTCAGGGTTTTTAGGTTGGCTGCTGTTACCTTGTTAGGGGATGGGTGTTAGCGCAATGGCCTACCTGTGACTACCTTGCTAGTCCAGTGCGCATATAGCCCAACATGAGCTTCCCAGGAAAGCTTGTGTACGGGGTCGTGTGCACGAACACCATGTTTTCGGTACGAACCCCGAACTTTATAGTTCGGGTTCGCCCATCCCTATTTGTGACCCTTGAAATACAACAATTCCAAAAAAAGTTGGGACTCTGTCTAAAATGTAAAGAAACCCTCCATATTGTGCTCAGCATTGATGGTGTTTTTTATGTGTGTGCTGTCCGCTGCTGTGGACACTAATGTAACCCCATACCATCAGAGATGGCGGATATTGAACTGTGCGCTTGGAACAAGCTGGATGGTCCCTCAACTCCTCAGTTCGCAGCACGCAGTGTCCGAGGTTTCCATAAAGAATTTCACATTTTCGTCTGACAACAGAATAGTTTTCCATTTCAACCTCAGCCCATCTGAAATAAGTTTTGGCCCAGAGAAGACATCGGCATTTCTGGATTGTACTGATATTTGTTTGTTTTTTTGGGCATGATCGAGCTTTACCTTACCATTGTGGACTGCACGGCAAAATGTGTTCACAGCGAATGATTTCTGGAAATATTCTTGAGCCCATGCAGTGATTAGCATGGCTGACTCACGCCTGTTTTTAAAGGGAACCTGTCAGGTCCAATATGCAGCCAGAACCACGAGCAGTTCTGGGTGCATACTGCTGATCCTTGCCTAACCGTCAATGTATACATTAGCATACAGCATCGATCTGGCTTGCCGAGGTATTGGGGAAATCCCCGCAGGCCCCGACCTTGTCTTCAATCTAAGCTGTCTTTGGCAGCCTGCAGGGGCCCCTGCCGGGTGTATTAACATGATCTGTGGTCACGGCAGGTGATGATATTGTATGTAGCAGTCAGATGATACCGCCAGTAGCTACAGAGGGGGCAGAGGGGGCGGTCCTGACCTGGAGGGGCACACGGAGCTTATGAGCTGTCAGCGCGGCAGGGGCAGAACAGAAGCTCCTTCAGAGAGGAAGAAAATGCATTTAGTGGTTTAGCAGCCAAGACCTGTGATGACTCATGCCCATGTGACTGTGTGGGAGGAGCCGGCAGGAGACACTGAAGGAGATGTTCCCGGTAATGAGGGATGGGGGGTGCAGGGTGAGTGGCATATGAGCAGTCCAGATTGTGTCAGACGGGTGTTATGGGATACAGGGTGTGTGGGTTATGGGGTTTCAGTGTGTTTGAGAGAGGGGTAATTTGCGGTACAGCCAGACTGTGAGAGATATGTGTGATTTGAGGGGTGCAGGATGTGTGTGATTTGGGGGTGCAGGGTGTGTGCACCAGTCCCTGCTGCGTGACGTGAGTGAAGTCCACACAGTCACCATATATCAGGAGGGATTAGGGAAAGAGGGATAGCAGCAGTCAGAGCATGGGATGGGATTGGGACAGCTGAATGCTGAGCTGAGAGAATGAGGCTCTTTTCCTCATCACCCAGCTTTTCCATGTTCTCATATCCATCTTGTCCTCAGCTCCCTGCTTTCCCATTCTCTGATCTCATAAGTCACCTGGGTGCTGAGGACAAGATGGCTATCAGGACATTGAAAAGTTGGGTGCTGAGGAAAAGAACCGAGTGTCCAGAGAAATTATACTGTACCCCAAGTGTCTTATCCTGGACCGAGTATCAAGTGTCATTTTCCTGTACCGAGTATCAAGTGTCATTATCCTGTATCCCCAGTGTCAGCGTCATTATCCTGTACCCCAGTGTCATTATCCTGTACCCCAGTGTCATTATCCTGTACCCCAGTGTCAGTGTCATTATCCTGTACCCCAGTGTCAGTGTCATTATCCTGTACCCCAGTGTCATTATCCTGTAGCCCAGCGTCAGTGCCATTATCCCGTATCCCCAGTGTCATTATCCTGTACCCCCAGTGTCATTATCCTGAACCCCAGTGTCAGTGTAATTATTCTTTACCCCAGTGTCAATATCATGTACCCCAGTTTCATTATCCTTTACCCCAGTTGCAGTGTCATTATCCTGTACCCCAGTGTCAGTGTCATTATCCTGTACTCCAGTGTCAGTGTCATTATCCTTTACCCCAGTGTCAGTCATTATCCTGTACCCCATTGTCAGTGTCATTATCCTGTACCCCCAGTGTAATTATCCTGTACCCCCAGTGTCAGTATCCTGTACCCCCAATATCAGTATCCTGTACCTCCAGTGTCATTACCCTGTACCCACAGTGTCAGTATCATGTACTCCAGTGTTAGTATCCTGTACCCCCAGTATCAGTTTCATGTACCCCCAATATCGTGTCATTACCCTGTACCCCCAGTGTGAGTATCCGGTATCCCCAGTGTCAGTATCCTGTACCCCCAGTGTCAGTGTCAGTATCTTGTACCCCCAGTGGCAATGTTATTAACTTTGGCCATATGTAATTAGTCTTCAGGGGAGCCTCTATATTTGATAATAGTACTACCAGGAGGGGCCTCAATATAAATGTATGTAAAAAAAAAAAAAAAAAAAGCCTGCTCTGCCTATACAGCAGTATTGTCAGAATATACAGGACTAGTAAAGGGTGGCGCTGCCCGGGGCAGATGGTGATGCAGCTTGGATAGTGCAGCTCTCCACAGGTAGAGCTGGGCCCTAGGGTGGATGGGGGTAGTAGTAGGCGATGGCAGGGGTTGCTGGGCTTAATGCGCAATGCGCAGACGAATAACGGAGCAACACAGGGGTATGCAGTCTCAAGGTTTTTACTCACTGTAGCAGGTTCCCAGGTAACACTACATGCCAGTGACTGCCTTTATAGTGCTGGGGCTTCACTGTGCTGGGTTCCAGCTGATCCCGGGTAGTTCGGAGATCGCGTCTGGTGCACCGTTCTTAAGTGTACCCCTCCCTGGCCGTCTTCCTGCGCTTGCTTCACCCATCTGCCTTGCGCCCTCGTTCACTGAACCCTGTGCCAGTGCCCGTGGACCCTTTTGGGTGGTGTGAAGCTCTATCCCTTGGTCCTTTGGGGTCACCTTCCAGCAAATTTGTGTGTGGTGTGTGGCTTCGGTGCTTGAAGTCACCTCAGCCGCTGGTTTTGCTAGTGGAGTACGTAGGTTCTTCTCCTCTAACCTAGGGACTAGTCCCCGTGTTGCGACCAAGTCCTTCCACCTGTAGATTATATGTGGAACAAGGCCAAGGAAGGTTATCTCCTGTGGTCTCTAGGACCCCTTCTATCTGTGCCTGGGCCGAGCGATACCAGCTCCAGGCCTTGGGTCTTCACTCCTCCACCACTCCTTTCCTTCTTTCTCCACAATCCACCACCGACTGAATGAATCTGTCCCCACTTGTAAGGCTCCACCACCCGGCTTGGCTTCGGGTATAATCATGCACTTGCCATGTCTGATGAGGTGTTACAGAGTGAGGATGTTGTGCTTTATGTGAACCGGTTGTGACCTCCTCCATACCCAGGATATGATACCACACCTCTGGCTGTGGTGCAGTACCTCTGTGGCAACTGAAGCCTCAAGGGCGCCACACACTCGTGGCTGATCATTACCTGATAATTATGTAAATGTGTGAAGGTGGAAAGAGAAGACAAATATTCACCAGTGTCTCTAAATGGAAAAGTGTATTGGAGTGGTAATGCTTCACACCTCCAAATATTGACTCTTATAGGAGATTTCCCAAGTCAGTTGGGACAGACCCTACATGGGTGGATAGATGGCGGCATAGGGGGATTAATTTTAGTAATCTTTTCCATTGGAAGATGCTGGATAACATTTTGCTTCACTTTGAATATTATTTGGCTGATGGACAAGGAATGTCCGTGTGTAAGAAATTGTAAGATGTGTAAGATTGTGAATAATAGATTCCATTCTTAACTACAATAAAGAAGATGCTACAATAAATCCTGTGATATAGCGCAGTGCACAGTACAGTTCTCTTCTGCACACTGTAGAGTTTGTGAATAGGCGCAGGTTATAGTGAGAAAAGCTGAAAATGAACAAGTAATAAAAATGTTTATGGTAGCTATAGTGTGGGCCCCTAGAGTCAATTTCCATGGTAGGCCCCTGGCACCCGGTCTGACCCTGCTAGCATAGATAAAGTGATCTTTAGAAGTATTTCTGGCTAAAAGTACAATTTCATTTCCCCACCCCGGGAAAGTTCTAGCTGATACGACTATGAATGAATGAACAGTCCTTCAAAATTTAAAAGGAACCTGTCAACTGGTTTTTCCTCTATAAGCTGCGGCCACCACCAGTAAGCCCTTATATACAGAATGCTAGAATACTGTATATAAGAGCCCAGGACGCTCTGTTGAATGTAAAAAAGAGCTTTCATTATACTCATCTGTGGGATGGTCTGGTCCAATGGGCATCGCTGGTCTCAGTCCGGTGCATCCTCTCTTATTGCGATCGACGTTCTCCTTCCCAGCCCCATGTGCATGACGCATCCTACGTCATCTTCAGAGTCCTCCATTGCGCTCCTGCTCTCTGCCCTGCTGGGGACAGATCAAAGTATTGTAGTGCGCATGCGTGGGTGGTCTTTGACCTTTCCCCATGCATGCTCATTACATTACTTAGCTCTGCCCTCAGCACGGCATAGAAAAGTGCGTGTGTGCAGAAGAACATTGGAGAACTCTGTGAGGATGATGTAAGACGCATCATCCACATGGAGCTGGGAAGGAGGACGGCGATGGAAATAAGCAAGGTGGTGCCGTACAGAGGCCAGCGACGCCCATCGGACTGGACCACCCCACAGGTTAATATAATAAAAGCTCTTTTTTACGTTATACAAATCGGCCTGGGCTCTTATATACAGTATTCTGGAATGCTGTATATAACAGCTCACTGGTACTGGCCGCAGCTCATAGGGGACAAATCTGGTAATAGGTTCCCTTTATGTTTTGTTTGCTTGTGGGGTCGGGTCCTAAATAAGATCTCGCTTTGTTGTTGGCAGAGAGCGCTGCTTTGTGCTAAAGTTGTTACTCCTGGTGATCACTATGTAAAATTCTATATCTGTCACCAAACGTATACTGAGGCCAAGATGTTCCCACCAGAGGTTGCGTTTATATACAATATACTTCAGTTCCGCTATTTTAGAAGTTGTACTTTCCTATATACGAGTCTCACTGCAGCGATTTGCCTTTCATCACATGTATTGCACAAGATCATTTTTCACTGTACTTTATTGACAACTGACATAGTTTTCATTTTTTGGTTGCCTAATGGAGACCCCCACTGATACTAGAAAGCTAGAAAGAAATGTTATTTAATGCTTTCATAGCCAGAGGGGGTCGGCAATTTATTTGATTGTCCCATGGCAGCAGCAAAGGTCCAAGGTTGCTGTTAAAAAAAAAAAATAATCCCTGCACCCCCTCTTTACAAGGGCAAATCATATGAGAAGGCGGGTGACGTCTCCGCTATAACCTGTGCAGTCAGGAAGGTTCTGTACATCGGATGAGATGCTTCACTAAGTAAATCACCTCTTCCCGAGTGAGAGGCCCGCTTTCACTTCCCCTTAGGGGGCTTTAAACTGCAATTGTCTGATCACTTGTGCTATACACAGCGTTGCATCAGCACTGTTCTGTACAGCAGAAATCATGATCTTCTATGAATGCTGGCTTGCAGCTCACAGGATGCCACCTTGTGTGTATTGACATTGTTAAGATTATGTGGCGCTCCTCAGTGTTGTAACCAACAAGTATATTATGGCTTTTAAATGAATAGTAACCAGTAAGCTTTCTGCATGACTATCAGTGAAAGAGAAATGTAACCTTGAGTCACAGTAACCTGCAGTTGTCTTCATTTAAAGGTTCAACGTCTTGAGGAAATATTACACACTGAAGACTAGTGATGGGCGAACTCAAAATTGTAAAGTTTGGGGTCTGTACTAAGCACAGGGGCGTAACTACCGTGGTCGCAGAGATCGCGACTGCGACTGGGCCTGCGGGGTTATGGGGTCCGCCCTGCAGATCAGCAGCCAGCTCCTCTCTGTAAGAGAGGAGCTCCGCTGATCAGTGGCAGACCACTGAGTCAGGGGGGCCCGGTGTCAGCAGCGCCGAAGAGACCCAGGCCCCCCTCACCCGTCATCGCACACAGCAATGAAGAAAAATGGAGAGGAGCGCTCCATTCCATTTTTCTTCATGCTCCCCCTCTGCCTGCGCTCGCAGAGCATGGTGACGTGATCACTGCACGCTGCTGAGATGAAACAACAGAGCGCAGGACGAGAGGAAGCTGACCGAGGGAACGAGGGGTGGTGAGGATAGTGCAGTGACTGACATAGCCTGTGCAATTGTGGTACCGGGGCACAGAGGGGAGGGGGCCCTCGCAACTAAGCTGGAGGGCCATGCAATAAAGTATTATATATGTCTGGGGTCTGACACTCACCAGGAAACTGCTGAGTGCTGATCAGCCCTGGAACCAGTAAGAGACCCTCCTATGTTCCTGTGCAGATCTGCAGGACACTCTGCCCCTCCCCCTGCTAAGCACCAGGGGAGAAGATGGAGGCCGCAGCCAAAGAGCAGCAGCTGATTTCTGCAGGAGAGGACATCAGAGCTGAGGGAACAGCAGGTACCACAATTGCACAGGCTATGTCAGTCACTGCACTATCCTCACGACCCCTCCGTCAGCTTCCTCCCGTCCTGCGCTCTGTTGTTTCATCTCAGCAGCGCGCAATGATGACATCACCACGCTCTGTGAGCGCAGGCACAGGGGGAGAATGAAGAAAAATGAAACGGAGAGCTCCCCTCCATTTTTCTTCATTGCTGTGTGCGATGACGGGTGAGGGGGGCCCGGGTCTCTTCGCCACCGCTGACACCGGGCCCCCTGACTCATGGGTGTATACCGACAGCGTGGTCTGCCACTAATCAGCGCAGCTCCTCTCTTACAGAGAGAAGCCGGCTGCTGATCTGCAGGGCGGGCCCCATAACCCGCGGGCCCGGTCTCAGTCGCGACCTCTGCAACCGCTTTAGTTACGCCCCTGATTGTGGCTTAATGCATGGCTACCTCTCTCCAGCACGTGACACTTTAATCTCTTTGCTGGTAATTATTTATTATTTATTTATTTTTTGTACTAAACCCGTCTTTTATTTTGCACACATATCCTATAAATTGTGACATGCAGGTTACTTTCTTTGTGACACCCCTTTCTTCCAGCCAATGGTTGTGTTTCTTTAAAATACTCAAAATATTTATTTACCCTGTTTTTTAATTGAATATTAATAAAGACATTGTTATTTGTGACCCCTTGTTCGGTATTTTCTTTTTTGTTTTTTTATGTACAGTATATGGCAAGCCTTAAGTCTCAAAAATTAATGGAGAGCCTCACTCTTTGGATATCCAGATATGCTCCAGGAGTTCGGGTGCAAAGATCCCAGCCGTAGACCACAGCTAACGTTCAAATACAAAAAGAAGGTTGGGTCAGCACTTCCGTTAAATTCTTATTCTATATTTCCACGATTTAAAACATCCAGGGTTAGTTAAAATTAAGACATTGTCCTCTATACAATATCATTAAGGTACGGGTTAAACACAGAATACAAGGTAAGCTCTTCCCACCACGAAACATATAGGATGGCTAGCAATGGTGAGAATCAAGAGCCCATCAAATCTCCCTTCGTTGTAGGAAGAAATCCCCATTGAAGATAAAAAAAATTATGTTTGAACAGATATTACATTTTAATAGGCTAATTATTCGTACAGTGTTGTGTCTATCACAACAACCAATACTGATTTGTCAGATTTTTTGACAACTAAAGTTGTGTTATTCTTTAATGTATGAGTGGCCTTCTGTTCTGCCATAGAAAGGTTATTTTGTCGATTAGAAGTCTCTTCAATGGACACATACAATTTTTCCAAATCTTCCTCCACTAATTGCTGAATAGTGTCTAGTGTTTGAATTCTAGATTGTTTAGAGTAATATGTGGGATTAGGGATAGTTTTATCCAAATCTTCTTTATTAATAAGTTAATATCTTTAATAATTGATTGCACTACCTTCACCTATGTTTGCAAGTAAACCTTTTCTATATTTTATTTTAATTTAATTTTATATTTCTAAGGGTTAAAGGTTTATCAGAAATTTCCAACAAAATTTACAAAATCAATTTTTTAGGGACCATATTAAATTTGATGTGACTTTGAGAGGCTTATGTGAAGGAAAATACCAAAAGTGACACTAAACTTCAAGTACTTCACAGAAATTAAAGTAATATGGAAGGAAAACATGAAAATTTTACTTATTTCCACAAAAATGTTGTTTTAGCCCCAAATTTAGCAGTTTCACAAGGATAACAAGAGAAAGTGGACTGTCTAATATGTTGTACAATTTCTCTTGAATACGCTGATACCCGATAGGTGGTGCAAAAATACTGTTTTGGCACATGACAGTGCTCAGAAGGAAAGGAGAGCCATTTGACTTTTGGAACACAAAATGTATTGAAATAGATAGCCTACACCATGTCGCATTTGCACAGCCCCTGAGGTGCCTAAACAGTGGAAACCCTCTACAAGTGATCTTATTTTGGAGACTAGACCCCTCAAGGAATTAATCTAGATGGTTGGTGAGCACTTTGAACCCACAGGTGCTTTACAGAATTTTATATCTTTGAGCCATGAAAATGGAAAAATACATTTTTCCCACAAAAATGTTGCTTTAGGCCCAAATGTTAGAGTTTCACAAGGCTAACAGGAGAAAATGGACCACAAAACTTGTTGTGCAATTTCTCCTGAGAACACTGATACCCCATGATACCCCATGATGGAAAACTACTGTTTGTGCGCATGGTAGGGTTCAGAAGGGAAGGAGCACTATTTGACTTTTAAGCTCAAAATTGGCTTGAATTGATAGCGAATACCATGTCGCTTTTGCAGAGCCCTTGATGTGCCTAAACAATGGAAAACCATTACAAGTAACCCAATATTAGAAACTAGACCCCCTCAAGAAATTTATCTAGATGTGTGGTGAGCATCTTGAACCCACAGATGCTTCACAGAATTTTAAAACATTGGACTGTGAAAATTAAAAAAATATTTTTTTTCCCCAATGCTGTTTTAGCCCCATATTTTTCATTTTTGCCAAGCAGTTTGTGACCAACTAGGTTTATCTTTTATTTCTACACCACACCTTCCCCCGGTTCCTAAGGAGGTATATGAAACACTTGATGGCCGATTAGATGTCCGAGTTTTGATCTCCTAGTCTTCCAGTTAGGGGTTTCCTAGTCTGCAATGAGGCTTCTAGGGACTGTGCAGCTGTGAAGTTTAGTTTGGAAAGGAACCAGGGGATCAGGTGATTGGCATTATTTCCACATGTGCATTACATCATGCATAACAATATGGAATCTACTTTTTATAGAATTGAAAGAAAAAAAGGTTCATTAAACAAAAAGCACAGTGCAATCTCCATGTGCTGGAACCCCCTTTGTACGTCTGTATAAAACTAAAGGCCGCTTTACACGCTACGATATATCTAACGATATGCCGTCGAGGTAACGTCGTTAGTGACGCACATCCGGCATCGTTTGACATATCGTAGCGTGTGACAGCTACGTGCGACTGTGAACGAGCAAAAATACTCACCTTATCATTGCTCATTGACACGTCGCTCATTTTCTAAAAATCGAACGTCCTTCTGTGCTTCGGTTGTTCATCGTTCCCGAGGCAGTGACTCGCCCACCCCAGGGCTATGGTACACCCGGTGCCGGGCCGGACTAGTCCAGGGGTCGCCAGTGGTGGCGGGGCTCGGCTCCGTGGCCCTGGTGGGTGTCAATTAATATGGCTGGTGACTTGGGGTGAATAAAGTTTATATTTGTCGTGACGCCACCTGTGGTTTGCGGCTATTAAGCCGCCGCTGCTGTATGGGTCCTCCGGGGCTGATGGAATAACAGAGAACAATAGAGGAAAATAGGGTTTTTTTAAGCCGCGCCAATGATCACTTCTCAGGTATTCAGATTAATGGATCTTTATTTTGCACAGGTCTACGCGTTTCTGTAGTCTCAGCTCCCTTCCTCAGGACCTTCAGGCATAAGAACACATCAAATCAGTGATTTCATGTGTTCTTATGCCTGATGGTCTTGAGGAAGGGAGCTGAGACTACAGAAACGCGTAGACCTGTGCAAAATAAAGATCCATTAATCTGAATACCTGAGAAGTGATCATTGGCGCGGCTTAAAAAAATCCTATTTTTCCTCTATTGTTCTCTGTTATCTGCAGTCTGGGTTGCTGCTGCCTTGATCAAAACTCTCCATGCCTGCATAGTAGTTGTGACTTTCACAACTTCACTTGGTGAGTATTACTGCTCCCTGTCTCTACCCCGTGTGTTATTGGGGTAAAACCCTATTGCACAGCTTTTTACTCAGGGGCTGATGGAATGGCAGCTTGGATGGTCCTGCTCCCCACAGGTGGAGCGGTACCCCGGGGCACAGCTGGTGCTTGTAAGTGTCTATGCAGTGATGGAAGTCTATGAAGATAAAATAACAGAGGCAACACCAAGGGTGCAATTTCAAGATGTTTACTCACAGTTCTTGGTAAGTACACACTGGTGCCTCTGGACTGCTGAGACCCACTGTCAGGGACCTCCGCCGATCCTGGGTAGATCTGGGGGTAAAAGCCGGTGCACCCCTCTATGTGTTCCTTTCTTCAGCTGTCTCCTTAAGCCTTGCCCTTGTTGGCTGAACCTGGCTCGGCCTCCACTACAGCCTCCGGGCCAGGGGCTTGCCTGTCGGTAATTTACCCCCTTTCCAGAGGTTCTGCTGTGGGATGTGTCCCGGGGAGTTTGCAACTTCCCTGGGCCTCGGTTTTTACTTTTGGAAATGACTTCTCTTCCTCCAGTTTCTAGGGACCGTCCCCTGTGTGCAGCTTGATCCCTCCACCGGTTTCTGTGGAACAGGCCATGAGCCTGAAAGCTATCTGTGGCCCTGGAATCCCTTCTGTTCTACTTGGTGTCACCTGGACCTACTGGGTCCCAGGGTCTTCACCAGGAAGCGTCGCTTTCTTCTTCTTGCTCCTGACTGACTAGAGCACTTCTCCTTTCAGCTCTCTCTGCAGACTCACACTTCTCACTTCTCTGCCTCCCACAGACTTCCTCACTCCCCTCCTCCCTGAGGTAAACTGAAACTCTCTCCCTTGACCTTCCTTACTTCTCTGCTCTTGGGTGGCTTCTCCAACCCCCCAGTTCCTAAGCTACCACCCTATGGGAGCAGGGATGGGTCTTACGGCCCCTCCCAGCATGCAGCATGGGAGGGTTGCTGTCACTGTCCCTGGTCCCTGTGTGTGCCTAACAATGGGTGTAGTGTGAATTTGCCTGTGGACCAGCGTTTACTCCTTTCCTTACCCAGGATGGGACATCCCACCTCTGGCTGGGGTGCAATGTCTCTGTGGCGACGGAAGCCTCAGGGGTGCCACACTCCCCCACAGCGAATCCCAGCACGTCCTCGGGCTGAAAAACAAGAACAGTGGAAAGAAATTGCAAAATTTTTGTTATGCATATGCAACAGTAAAACTTTAAAACTTTTCTTCCCTTTATGGGAGGCACATTTTCTTAAACGTTGCAAAAACTTTAAAGTCTTTTTAAACGAGAACAGATCAGCCACATTACGTCCAGTGGCCTGGTTACACATCAACATAATTCACATATAAACACATGTAACTGCGGACCACTTTCAAGTCCAGTGGCCCGGTAACACATTAACAGTGGGGGGGGGTGACATCTTCGAAAAGCACAAAGGGGCAGGAATGCAGGGCTGGGTGTCATCTTCAAAAAAAAAAAGGGCCATACAAAAGGGGCATCTTCACAAAGGGATGAGGGGCAGGCAGGGACTATGTACAGTTCAGTTTCTTCTTCTTTCTTTTAGTTGCAGAGGTCCTCTTCTGGCTCAGCTCCCGGTGACATGAAAGCTGCAGCCAGGTTGGTCTGGGTCCCCTGGGAGCTCGTGCTGGGACTGTTGCGGAGTAATGGTATCGGAGCTGCATAATCCTCTGGCTGTTCAGGAGTCTGCTCTTCAGCCACAACAGTTGCTGGGATAGACGGCGTTGCGGCCTGGTCTGATCTGGCCGGATAGGGTGTTTCTGCGCCGGATGTCTCAGCAGGGACTTCAGTCAGGATCGCAGCATGGATCACAGCTTGGGTCTCAGCGGGCATCGCAGCATGGATCTTAATGGGCATCGCAGCAGAGACTTCAGTCGGGATCGCAGCTGGGATCACATTCGGGATCGCAGCAGGGATCGCAGCAGGGATCGCGGCGGGCATCGCAGCGGCCTCTGGTAGTAACGCCGGCGGGGTCAGCACACCCGATAGGGCAGGGGCAGTATAGGACTCACAAGGTCTAGGCCGGAGATGCTCTGCAGCAGGATCGCCATCGCTGGTGTGGGCTCCGGATGGTCGTGGGCGACACCTCCACACAGGCCTCGCTGCACTGACATCTGCAGACTCCTCATGGCCAGCACCATCTCCTTCCCCCACACGGCTGTCTCCCGTCCGCTCTGCTCCTTCATTCCGTCAGCCATCCTCCCGACCTCAGCCTCCAGCTCAGCGGCGGTCACAGGCCTGATCCAGGTGAGCTCCTCCTGGCCTCCGCTTACAGGAGCCATTTTCCATTCTCTGCTCTGCATAGCAGACATGGTCTCCATCGCGGGCACTGCTTCGCGCTTCTTGGACAAGACCAAGGGGGCGGGGCTTATTTCCGCGCCCTTTCTTCTGGCACGCCTACCTTCTTCCCGCACTTTGCAAGCGGTAATGGCGGCAGCAGTTTTCCAACAGTAAAACACACAGTCTTTTCAGGCGCACAGTACCCAGTGGGGCCGGGTACGTTATCCTGTTCGTGACGCCAAAATTTGACTCGCCCACCCCAGGACTATGGGACACCCGGTGCCGGGGGTCGCCAGTGGTGGCGGGGCCCGGCTCCGTGGCCCTGGAGGGTGTCAATTAATATGGCTGGTGACTTGGGGTGAATAAAGTTTATATTTGTCGTGACGCCACCTGTGGTTTGCGGCTATTAAGCCGCCGCTGCTGTATGGGGCCTCCGGGGCTGATGGAATGGCAGCTTGGATGGTCCTGCTCCCCACAGGTGGAGCGGTACCCCGGGGCACAGTTGGTGCTTGTAAGTGTCTATGCAGTGATGGAAGTCTATGAAGATGAAATAACAGAGGCAACACCAAGGGTGCAATTTCAAGATGTTTACTCACAGTTCCTGGTAAGTGCACACTGGTGCCTCTGGACTCCTGAGACCCACTGTCAGGTACCTCCGCCGATCCTGGGTAGATCTGGGGGTAAAAGCCGGTGTACCCCTCTATGTGTTCCTTTCTTCAGCTGTCTCCTTAAGCCTTGCCCTTGTTGGCTGAACCTGGCTCGGCCTCCACTACAGCCTCCGGGCCAGGGGCTTGCCTGTCGGTAATTTACCCCCTTTCCAGAGGTTCTGCTGTGGGCTGTGGCCCGGGGAGTTTGCAACTTCCCTGGGCCTCGGTTTTTACTTTTGGAAATGACTTCTCTTCCTCCAGTTTCTAGGGACCGTCCCCTGTGTGCAGCTTGATCCCTCCACCGGTTTCTGTGGAACAGGCCACGAGCCTGAAAGCTATCTGTGGCCCTGGAATCCCTTCTGTTCTACTTGGTGTCACCTGGACCTACTGGGTCCCAGGATCTTCACCAGGAAGCGTCGCTTTCTTCTTCTTGCTCCTGACTGACTAGAGCACTTCTCCTTTCAGCTCTCTCTGCAGACTCACACTTCTCACTTCTCTGCCTCCCGCAGACTTCCTCACTCCCCTCCTCCCTGAGGTAAACTGAAACTCTCTCCCTTGACCTTCCTTACTATACTACTCTGCTCTCGGGTGGCTTCTTGCACCCCCAGTTCATAAGCTACCACCCTATGGGTGCAGGGATGGGTCTTATGGCCTCTCCCAGCATGCAGCATGGGAGGGTTGCTGCCACTGTCCCTGGTCCCTGTGTGTACCTAACAATGGGTGTGGTGTGAATTTGCCTGTGGACCGGCGTTTACTCCTTTCCTTACCTAGGATGGGACATCACACCTCTGGCTGCGGTGCAATGTCTCTGTGGCGACAGAAGCCTCAGGGGCACCACAGCAGCACACATCGATCCGTGTGACACCCCGGGAATGATGAACTGCAGCTTACCTGCAGCCGCCGGCAATGCGGAAGGAAGGAGGTGGGCGGGATGTTTACGTCCCGCTCATCTCCCCTCCGCTTTTATTGGCCGGCAGCTGTGTGATGTCGCTGTGACGCCGAACGTCCGTCCCCCTTCAGGAAGAAAATGTTCGCCGCCCACAGTGAGGTCGTTTGGAAGGTAAGTATGTGTGACGCCCGTGACGCACAAACGATGGGGGCGGGTGCGATCGCACGACATGTGTAAAGCAGGCTTAAGTCATAATACATGTATGTGCATTAGCCATACTGCACCATTTTTTCCCATTATCTCCTCATTCTTTTTTTGTTTGCTCTTACATTTTTTTATCTCTTGTGCAAAGCATTTCAACAGTTACATTCCGGAAAAGTAACTTATTTACCTCACCTAAACAGGTCCTCAGCAAGGACTAATGGTCCCCCCCTATACCCACTAAATAAGTGTTGGCCAAATAATAATTTGGTTGAGTTATCTGACTGTCTTCCATATGCAGGAGCGTTCCAGTGTTCTCAATGAGATTTTTATAGCTAAACTCCTCCAGCAGTGGCTTATATCAAAAGAATTGGCTCTTGACATTTCAAAGACCGAAGTCTACAGTCACCCAACCTCATCTGTAGGAGGAGAGTGTGGAGGTCACCATAATACCATAATATTAGGCTATTGGCAGTTTCGCTAACTTTAGACTAATGTGTATGGGACCTTTATAGAGCTTTCTTTTGCCTCTTTTGTATATGGCATAGGAAAGTGACCATTACAGTAGAAGCACAAAAATAGAGCTCAGCTGGGGTCATGTCTCTTTTTACCTCATCACCTTCTTGAACAGTGATACTTCAACATATGACTTGCCCTTAAGGTTGCTATTTGGAAGGACTGTATGGCTGCAGTTCTCAAATATCTTACAGAAGCTAACCCCATGCTAACCCATATCTCAGACATCTAACTGTTATGACAGTGACTCATACTCAGCTACACAAGAGCACCTGCATAATGCATAATGCATTCCTTGATTCTGAGGCATATTTCCCATGCAAAGTGGCAATAGTCACAGATTAATGTGTTTTGTCGATACATACATGTCAGGGCCAGGTGGACGGGCAGACCCAGGAGGTGGATCCACTGGGCCGAACTCCTAGATGGTGGTAAGGGGTCCGGTAGCTGGAGCACTATAGGCAGCAGAACAGTCCGTGCACACGAGTATAACGGAGAAGTCCCTGGGACCACGGAGTCACTGGTGGTAGTCCGGGTGACGTAGCTCAGGTTCGGAAGCCGAGAAGATGTCAGGCGGGGTCCGGAACCTTTGGAGCGAGATGACGGGTCACCGCAGGGATCCGAGATGGTACGGACTGTCAGGATGGCAGATGGACAGCGTTCGGGGTTCGGGATTCGGCAGGACCGGATGGCGAGGCAGGCACGGCTCTACAAGAGAGATAGGTGAGTATATCACAGCGACACCAGGAGACCTGACTCCTAGCTTAAGAAACACGAAGATCAGGCCCCGCCCCCTTGGACATTACACCCCTTTATACCCTGTACCTGTTTTGCATCATTTCCTGTTAATGGACGCTGGCCCTTTAAGAAAGGGTCAATGACCGCGCGCGCGCCCTAATGCGCATGCGCGCGGCCCGAGTGCCAGAAGCCAGAGCAGGAAGCTGCGAGGAGGAAGCAGCAGGGCCGGGCTGGGGCTGTGAAGCCGACAGGCGCCGGGAGCGGGGACCAGGACGCTGGGGACGCGCCGGCAAAGGGTGCTGGAGAGCGGGGAGCGGCGGTGACCGGACCAAGGAACCGGGAAGCGAGGCGGGGGAGCCGGGGAGCGTGACAGGTGAGCCGGAGGGCAGCGCAGGGGACCCGGGGAGCGTGACAGTACCCCCCCCCACGCCCCCCTCCCCGCAACCGGTACAGGAAGGCACGGATCAGCGGAGTACCCACATTCTCCCGGGGCTCCCAGGACCTATCCTCAGGACCATACCCTGCCCAGTCCACCAGGAAGAACTGTCGACCCCGTACGGTCTTCATGGCCACAATATCCCTTACCGCATAGATGTCGTCATCGGCAATAGGTGGAGGAGCCGAACTGGCAGTAGCGGAGAAGGGACCCAGGACAACCGGCTTGAGCAGGGAGACGTGGAATGAGTTGGGTATCCTCATCGTGGCCGGGAGCTGTAGCTTGTAGGAGACCTCATTGATCTTGTTGAGGACTTTAAACGGCCCGATGTAGCGAGGACCCAGCTTGTAGGATGGTATCTTCAATCGGACGTACTTGGATGCAAGCCAGACTAGATCTCCAGGAGAGAAACACGGAGGGTCCAGACGTCTCTTGTCTGCGTGTCTTTTCATCCGCAGGGAAGCACGCCCAAGGGACCCCTTGACAGAGTCCCAAATGGTTGCAAAGTCACGGGCTACAGTATCAGCAGCAGGGACATCTGAAGAAGGGGATACAGGCAATGGGACGGAGGGCTGAAGTCCGTAAACGACATGGAAGGGAGAGCTGGAGGACGACTCACTGATGTGGTGGTTATGGGAGAATTCAGCCCAAGGAAGAAGAGTGGACCAGTCGTCGTGATGGGCGTTGACATAGTGACGTAAGAAAGAGGTCAAGATTTGATTGACCCTCTCCACTTGGCCATTAGACTGAGGATGGTAGGCAGATGAAAAGTCCAGAGTCACTCCCAGATGTTTGCAGAGAGCCCTCCAGAAGCGGGAGGTGAACTGAGTTCCTCTGTCGGATACGATGTGTGATGGAAAGCCATGCAAGCGGAAGATGTGATGTATATAGGCGTCCGCGAGTTCCTGAGCAGAGGGCAGTCCAGCCATAGGGACGAAATGAGCCATTTTAGAGAACTCCACCACGACCCATATGACTGTGTGTCCGGAGGACAATGGCAAGTCCGTAATAAAGTCCATCGCTATGTGTTGCCGCGGAACTGAGGGTATCGGTAGAGGCAGAAGACGGCCATATGGCAGGTGTTTGGGCGTCTTGTTCCTGGCACAAGAGGAGCAGGCTGAGACAAAAGAGGCGACGTCCGTGCGAAGAGATGGCCACCAGTAATGACGTACAATCGCACCCCATGTTCTCTTCTGACCAGCATGACCGGCTGTTTTCGAGGCATGACCCCAGTGTAACACTTTTTGCCTGTCTGTCTCAGAGACATAGGTCTTCCCGGGCGGTATCTGGGCCAGGGTGACAGGGGCCACCGGAATGATTTTGCTAGGACAGATGATGGGTTGGGTAGTCTCCTCCTCCTGCTCCATGGGCATGAAAGACCTGGACAAGGCATCAGCGCGTACATTCTTGTCCGCGGGTCGGAAATGGAGCTGGAAATCAAACCTGGCAAAGAATAAGGACCACCTGGCTTGCCGTGGGTTCAGTCGCTGAGCGGACCGTAGGTATTCCAGGTTCTTGTGGTCCGTGTAAATAATCACGGGGTACACTGCTCCTTCGAGAAGGTAGCGCCATTCCTCCAGAGCCAGTTTGACTGCCAAGAGCTCTCGGTCACCGATGGTGTAGTCGCGTTCAGGCGCTGAGAAGCTCTTGGAGAAGAATCCGCAAGTCACCATCTTCCCGGAGGACTTCTGCATGAGCACTGCTCCGGCTCCTGAGGAGGAGGCATCCACCTCCAAGGTGAACTGGCGGTTTAACTCCGGACGGTGGAGTACAGGAGAGGAGGCAAATGCCCGCTTCAGAGAGCCAAAGGCGGCGTCGGCCGCAGGTGACCAGTCCTTTGGATTAGCCTCCTTCTTGGTCAAAGCGGAGAGAGGAGCAGTCAGAGCAGAGAAGTGAGGAATGAACTGGCGGTAGTAGTTGGCGAATCCCAGGAAGCGTTGGATTGCCTTCAGTCCAGAAGGAGGAGGCCAGTTGAGAATGGAGGAGACCTTCTTTGGATCCATCTGCAGTCCGGTATCAGAGATGATGTACCCCAGGAAGGGGAGAGAAGACTGCTCAAAGACACACTTCTCATACTTGGCGTACAGACGATTCTCTCTCAGTCTTTGTAGAACCAGCTGTACGTTCTCTCTGTGGGTCTGGAGGTCCGGAGAGAAGACAAGGATGTCATCCAGATACACTACCACACAGACGTAGAGAAGGTCCCGGAAAACGTCGTTCACCAGTTCTTGAAAGACGGCTGGGGCGTTACACAGGCCGAAGGGCATCACGCAGTATTCATAGTGCCCATCGCGCGTATTGAACGCGGTCTTCCATTCGTCCCCAGAGCGGATGCGTACCAGATTGTAAGCACCCCGAAGATCCAGCTTGGTGAACACACGAGCTCCTCTAAGCCGGTCAAACAATTCGGGGAGGAGCGGCAGAGGGTACTTGTTTTTTACGGTGATTTGATTCAAACCCCGGTAGTCTATGCATGGGCGTAAGTCGCCCTCTTTCTTCTTGACGAAGAAGAAACCTGCTCCAGCAGGAGAGGAGGATCTCCGAATGAATCCCCTTGCCAGGCTCTCTGTGATGTAAGTAGACATGGCCCTTGTTTCGGCTGGAGACAATGGATATATCCGTCCTCGAGGTGGTGTTGTTCCTGGGAGCAGGTCGATGGCACAATCGTAAGGACGATGTGGCGGAAGTACCTCGGATTCCTTTTTATCAAAGACGTCTGCAAAGGACCAATAGGCCGAGGGCAGCCCCGGTAGGTTCTCTGGAACCGGAGGTCGTCGAATGGGTTGTATGGTCTTCAGGCACTTCTCATGGCACGAAGAGCCCCATCGGGTGATTTCGCCAGTGCCCCAGCTGACTGATGGTTCGTGTGTCCGCAACCAGGGAAGTCCCAGCAGGATTTGATGGGACATGTGTGGGAGGACGTAGAAAGCGATGTTCTCGGTGTGCAGGGCACCGATACGCAGTTCCACCGGCTTGGTGATCCAGGAGATGGTGTCAGAGAGGGGTCTCCCATCCACAGAGGCAATCACGAGGGGCTTGTCGAGTGGAGTAACAGGCACCTGGTACTTGTCCACCGTGGCCTGCTGGATGAAATTGCCTGCTGCCCCGGAATCGAGGTATGCCTCAGCCGTGAACCGCGTCTCTCCCGTTGTCACTTGCACAGTCCATGTAACCGGGTCTGAGAGAGTCCCAGCACCTAGGGTGGCCTCTCCTACCAACCCTAGGCTTTGGAGTTTCCCGGCCTCTCTGGACAGGAGCGTAGCAGGTGTGTGCCCTCTCCGCAGTAAAAGCAGAGGCCCTTGGCGAGCCGCTCAGCTCGACGTTGTTCAGACTGCCGCACTCTGTCGATCTGCATGGGCTCGTGGACGGGGGCCCCAGCTGTCGATGACTGAAGTACGGCGGGCTTCTGCGGAGGAGAGGAATGCCGTACCGGACGTCTCTCACGGGACACTTCCTTGGATCGCTCCTGAAAGCGAATGTCCACTCGAGTCGCTAGGGCGATCAGGGCATCCAGGGTGGTCGGTACGTCACGACCCGCCAGCTCATCTTTAATTCGCCCCGAGAGTCCTTCCCAGAAGGCGGCGGTTAGGGCCTCGTTGTTCCACCCGAGTTCCGAAGCCAAGGTGCGAAACCGGATTGCATATTGGCCCACCGTCAGAGTCCCCTGACGTAAGCGGAGAAGAGACGAAGCAGACGCGGAGGCGCGTCCGGGCTCATCAAAGGTGCCACGGAATGCCTGCAGGAACTCCTGGATGTTCGTGGTCACAGGATCCCCCTTCTCCCACAAGGGGTTCATCCACGCCAGTGCCTCACCCTCTAGATGGGACATGATGAAGGCGACCTTGGCTTGGTCGGAGGCAAACAAATGCGGTAGCTGCGTGAAATGGAGGGAGCATTGGTTTAAGAATCCCCTGCAGGTCTTGGGGTCTCCGGCGTATCGGGGTGGTGAGGCCAAACGAAGTCTGGAAGTATCTGATGATGTCGCCACGGGAGCTGGAGCCGTGGATTGACTAGTGGAAGCCCGGGATGTTGAAGACGTAACTGCCGCTTGTAGCGTGTTCAGGCGGGCGTCCACAGAAGACATGAATTGCAGCATGCGGGTCTGAGTCTCACGCTGGCGTTGGAGTTCCTCCTGTACGGCTGCTAGTGCTGCAGCGGGATCCATGGCCTGATCTTACTGTCAGGGCCAGGTGGACGGGCAGACCCAGGAGGTGGATCCACTGGGCCGAACTCCTAGATGGTGGTAAGGGGTCCGGTAGCTGGAGCACTATAGGCAGCAGAACAGTCCGTGCACACGAGTATAACGGAGAAGTCCCTGGGACCACGGAGTCACTGGTGGTAGTCCGGGTGACGTAGCTCAGGTTCGGAAGCCGAGAAGATGTCAGGCGGGGTCCGGAACCTTTGGAGCGAGATGACGGGTCACCGCAGGGATCTGAGATGGTACGGACTGTCAGGATGGCAGATGGACAGCGTTCGGGGTTCGGGATTCGGCAGGACCGGATGGCGAGGCAGGCACGGCTCTACAAGAGAGATAGGTGAGTATATCACAGCGACACCAGGAGACCTGACTCCTAGCTTAAGAAACACGAAGATCAGGCCCCGCCCCCTTGGACATTACACCCCTTTATACCCTGTACCTGTTTTGCATCATTTCCTGTTAATGGACGCTGGCCCTTTAAGAAAGGGTCAATGACCGCGCGCGCGCCCTAATGCGCATGCGCGCGGCCCGAGTGCCAGAAGCCAGAGCAGGAAGCTGCGAGGAGGAAGCAGCAGGGCCGGGCTGGGGCTGTGAAGCCGACAGGCGCCGGGAGCGGGGACCAGGACGCTGGGGACGCGCCGGCAAAGGGTGCTGGAGAGCGGGGAGCGGCGGTGACCGGACCAAGGAACCGGGAAGCGAGGCGGGGGAGCCGGGGAGCGTGACAGGTGAGCCGGAGGGCAGCGCAGGGGACCCGGGGAGCGTGACAATACACAACTATAGGAGACGTAGCACCAGGACTTTTAAGGGACAGTTCATGGAAGACCCAACAATAGGTGATACTATGTTGGACCTGGTCATGTCTAACAATGCATAGCTAGTTGTAAGAATCATTTTTCACAAAAATTTAGCTACCAGGAACCAAAATATCATTTCATTTTGCTCACACTAATAAAACAAAAACATACTCAGGCAGGGAGAGCAAAATCACTTAATTTTAAAAATGGCAATCTCTCAAGGTTGAGGGCTGCACTTGAAGTCATTGACTAGATGAAGCTACTATCAGATAGTGATAGTGATATAAATGATTTGCGGGAGAACTTTCCATCTTTACTGGTCAGACGCCAATAAGTGAGCTGCCAGCCCTGACTTCATCTTGATGTTTAATTCATCGGAAGGCGGGGGGAGTGAAGACATCACGGATCGGGTACAGATCTCTCATGAAGTACTGAACTCTGGACATCCAGCATGGAGACATTTTATAATCTGACTTTGTCAACGGATGCTAGACCCACAAAATCCTCTAAAAACAAAATAGTTTATTATAAATGCATAAAAGCAGTCAGGTAGAAAACAAAAAAAACATTTCTTTTCCTTCTATATACCACACAACAATGGCCACAGCTGTTTGGGGGTAAGATACAAATGTAATTTTGATGCCTGGCAGTTTGGTTGAGTATGGGTATTGATGCTGTAAAATGGAAACTAACATGCTCATATTAAGAACATCTGGAAGTAGTCTTAAAAAAAGGAGATTTTTCTTATCTTTAGCTACAATAGCAGATATTGGCTTTGCCGCTCACTGTTATAAAACTATACTATGTCTTAGGCCTCTGCCACACTCGCGTAAAATTCACGCACGTGCCGAGAGACACGTATTTCCCCTGCGTGTTGCGTGCAGGTAAGTACGTGTCTCTGGTACGTGCAGGCCACGTGTGTTCTACGTGTGCTATCCGCGATAGCAAACGTAGAACCGGTAATTTACATACTCACCTGGTCCTTCCTGCTGTCCGCGCTGCTGTCCGTGGTGCTGATCCTCGGTCTCCAGCCCTCCCGTCTCCCCGCTGCTGCTGCTGCCAGGCAGTGAAGTGAATATTAAATGAGAATAATGAGCGGCGGTCGGCAGCAAGAGGCAGCAGCGGAAGAGACAGGAGGGCAGGAGAAGGTGAGTTAATGTTTTGGTTTTTTTTTCACTGACACGTGTGTTTTCTCCGGCGCGTGTCACACGGGACCGCATCCACACTACACCCGTGTGGTACGGGTGCGGGCCGTGTGACACCCGTGCTGCGGGAGAAAACACTGACATGTCAGCGCTTTGAAAAACGCACACACGTACAAACGCACACGGACACACGTTCCGTGTGGTTTTACGTGTGTGTGCCTGCTACAATAGGGTAGCATTGCTTAACGTGTCTCCGTGCCGCCGGTACGTGTAAAAATCGACAACCACGTGTCGGTGGCACGGATGTGTGTCGCAGGCCTTAGAATTGCATCTTTATACATTTAGATTTTCAGGGATAAACACCCACCCTGTTTGCCCCCAATATTGCAGCAAAACGTTATAGTCAGTCCTTTTATAGAGTACAAAACCAGACTCATTTTGAATTTGTTTAGAGGGAGCATCAAATCCAGGTAATTTGTACCCAAGAAAAAAGGAACCATAAAGAGCTATACATGGCACTATATACCATGCCTGTGCTGATGGGCCACACCACATCCAGGCCCATTTCTTGACTGGTCAGCATCCCACCAATCCCACACACGTTTGCCACTGGCTAGAATTACAATCAGCTGCTTTTACCTAAAGAAAATAACAGTCAACCAATGTAGTTCAGGACGGCCTGATAAAAGAATACCTTTGTCCGCAATCTGAAAAAGAGACATTGACTCCATCTTCCTTATAAAAGATCTATGTCCTGAATGAAGAATAGAAAAACACACAGACACAAATCTGTAAACACTGACGCGTTTCGGAAAATAAAACTCCCTATTCATAGCTGTCTGGGAAAAAAATGCTGCTCCGCTATGTAATCCACATCAAACCTTAAGGGGAACCTGTCATCAGATTTGGTGACTATAATCTGCGGCCACCACCAGTGAGCTCTTATATACAGCATTCCAGAATACTGTATATAAGAGCTCAGACTGCAGTGTGGAATGTAAAAAAACCCACTTTTATAATATTCACCTAAGGGGCGGTCCGTTCTGATGGGTGTCGCTGCTGTCTGGTCCAGCGCCTCCTCTCTGCGGTGATTGCTGTCCTTCTTCTGAGGCCCATGTGCATGATGCATCCCATGTCAGTCACACAGGCCTGCAATAAGGTCCTACGCAGGCGCACTTTGATCTTCTCTGCTCAGGGCAGATCAAAAGTATTGTAGTGTGCATGTGCGGACGGTCTTTAACTTTTCCTTGTGTGGCGCCCCTGACCTGGTCAGGCACCACTGAGTACTGCACCCATGCTGGGGACAGTACAAAACAGGTAATCCAGAAGGCTGACCGAGGTGTGTGACTACACAGGCGCATAGTGATCAGGTCTCACACATTTACCTTTGAGAGGACCCCTGGGGATCCCAGGAGGGGGCGAAGCCTCCATCTCCACTCGAGGGGTGTGGTAGAGAGCCTGGTTGCTAGGTGACGTAGGCAAGAACAGGAGAGGAGGGAAGAGTGAGCCGAAGACAGTTGAGTGGTGAAGTTCAGGGAGGGCAGAAGCAGACCCTGTAGCTCTACACAATTCTGACAACGTACGCGCAGTGACTACCGACGGGGGAGAACGGTTACCTGGGAGTGCTGCCCGAAATCCACCCACGACTAAAGAGAGAGCAACGGAGTGGAGAGTAAGGAGACTGTCAGGGAGATACCAGGCCCAAACGGGTAACAGGTCCCAGTGCAGGGATAGATCCACCTGTCCTTCGCCAAACCTGCATGAGGGGGCACTTTACACCCCCAAGACATCACCACAGAGTCCGCAGCCACGTAGCCACAGTGAGGGCCCATAGCTCACAGGAGGCAAGAAGCCGGAGTGACCTGGTCCAGGCTACAAGCAAACGGGCCAAAAGAAGGGGAGAGAGGCACCAGCAACTTCCCTGGGCGACCCCAGCAGGGCTTCAAGCAGGGGTTACCCCAAAACACAACGGGCTAAGGAAGGCGAGTTGGTAGCCACCCTCACCAGTCAGCCTGAAGGACACCTGGTTCCAGCCTGGTTCATCCCAGCTACGCCCGGGTTACTCACCCTGCCACCATCAGTGAGTAAAACCCCTGAAAGACATCCTGCTTGTGCGTGTGAGTCATTCTGCGACTTGTAGTTCCACACACCTACACGGGACCCTGGGGCATGCCTCACTCTCAGGAGGCTATTACAACTGACTGCACCTACTATCAGCCCCAGGCACCCCTAACCTGCAGTGGCGGTCTCCACTGACCGCAATTCTGAGAGTGGCGTCACGACAATCAAAATAGAGGATTTCCTACCGGTGACAAGATCCAGCCGCGTGGAGTCCCTGAAGGTAATGCACCGCTGCACCGACACCGAACCTCGGGGCCCCACACATCTGGCGTCACGAACAGGATAAGGACTAGACCTGTTCAGACAGGTGACCATGTGCCTGGGCGGTCCGCTTGGAAAATTGGAAGCGCCGCCATATTGCCACCATGAAAAGCGCGCTGAAAAACAACAGCAGCCCGCGCTGGGAGAAGTTACCGCCCACGAAGAGGTGTGGCTACCCAGAGATCCCCTGAAGGGTCCTGGCTTCGCAAGTGATGAGAGCGGAGGCGTTCAGAGACGTCGGGAAAGAAAGGGAGCCAGAAGCCTGCTACTAGAAGAAGGAGACGCAGAGGAAATGGCGACTGAACGCAGAGACCCAGAGCCAGGCTCCGCTGCCTGGTGGTATCGGGAACTTGCCCAGTTTTGCGACCAACTGGAGGCCAGGGTCATATGGCAGATCAGCGAGGGACGCACGGAGCTTCTGGAGATGGCTGCAGCGGTTCAGGCCTATGAGAGGGGAACCGCACGACGAGTGCCAGACCGAGCGGTGACGACTCAGACCCCGATGATGTTACCGATGGGTGAGTCCTGTGTTGCCCCTGTCAGCGCGAGTGCCCCGACCCCTGCTGCCATGCCCGCGGTCCCTGGGGAGATGCCCGGCGCGGCGACGCTGAATCAGGCCGCAGCCACGCCAGGTGCGGCCCGCCGAGCCCAGGCCGCCGCAACGATGCCCAGCCCGGCCCGCAAAGATCCGGCTGCCACCGCGACCCTCCTCCACGCCGCAGGTGCGGCCCGCCAAGGACCGGCTGTAGCTGCGACGCCAATCCAGGCCGCAGAAGCGCCCAGCCCGGCCCGCACAGATCCCATCGCAGCTGCGACGCCAATCCAGGCCGCAGAAGCGCCCAGCCCGGCCCGCACAGATCCCATCGCAGCTGCGACGCCAATCCAGGCCGCAGAAGCGCCCAGCCCGGCCCGCACAGATCCCATCGCAGCTGCGACGCCAATCCAGGCCGCCGCAGCGATGTCCTGTTCGGCCCGCCAAGACCAGGCCGCTGCCACGCCAGGCTCGGCCCGCCAAGACCAGGCCGCTGCCACGCCAGGCTCGGCCCGCCAAGACAAGACTGTACAATTATTTACCCCGGCCTGTCAGGTCAGAGCAGACACCGCTCACCAGCCCAAGGAAGTCCCTGCTAGGAAGTCCCTGCTGGGGGAGGACCCCGAATACTGGAAGCTGAAGGCTGATCTAGAGGCCCACTTCCCAAAGGAGATGGTGGACCGGTATCTGCTCCCTCCGCATACTCACAGGAAGACTCCTGCAACATTCATGCCAAAGGGTCCCCCGCCCTGGCCTGCTGATGAAAATCCATCCCTAGCGCTGCCACAAGAGGAGTGCCCAGAAGAACTAAGGGGGAGGGGAGGCCAGGAAGCTGAGAAGCTGACCCCAGAGCCATCAGCAGTGGATGCAGCACCAGTCCAAGAGCCAGAGATGCTGCCGTACTCCCGCTGGGATGAAGAGGGCCCGACATCCTCCGCTGAGGAAGATTTGTCCAGATACCTCACCTGGGAGCCTGCAAGCGGTGAGATAGCAGCCAGGCAGGACCCAGCCCGCAGGACACGGCGCCGCAGCAGGATAAGGGATCCACCTGCACAGCAGTCTCCCGAGGAAGAAGGAGCAAAGTCCATGTAGAGAAAAGTAAAGAAAACTACAGCAGTTTGAAGTTTGCAACGTTCAAGTTTAAGCACGTGCCCACATGAACTTGTGTGAGAAACCCTTTTGCACTTTAACCCATGAACCTTAAGGCTATGAACTGGCTATAGCCACAAACTCTCGCAGTGTTTATAGTTACCCCAGAGGTACAACCACTACCAGGGAGCACGCCTGTTTATGGGGCCTGGCTCTCCACCACAAAGAGGGTACCTGGTCAGCACCAACTGTGGAGGCCGCCTCTACATCCTGCCAGAAGAGGCTGAAGGCGCGGCTCCACCAGGCCAGGTATACCCTGAAACCACCAGACCATGAAAGCCGCCTCTACATCCTGCCAGAAGTGGCTGAAGGCGCGGCCAACGGGAGAGGCAGATGGGAAGAAAGGTCGGGGGGAAGCTGATGGCCCAGACCTGGTTACCAAAAGAAACCGGTGACCTGCCGCCTGAGAGGGTTTAGGGTGGGTTAACGGACTTGTGGGTGGAAGGTGGTGATGTATGGTACCTGATGGTTTTAAAACGTTTTACCATGTTTTACTGTTTTATGCATTTTAAAATGTTGTCTTGCAGCCCGAGGACGTGCTGGTGATAACTAAGGGGGAATGTGGCGCCCCTGACCTGGTCAGGCACCACTGAGTACTGCACCCATGCTGGGGACAGTACAAAACAGGTAATCCAGAAGGCTGACCGAGGTGTGTGACTACACAGGCGCATAGTGATCAGGTCTCACACATTTACCTTTGAGAGGACCCCTGGGGATCCCAGGAGGGGGCGAAGCCTCCATCTCCACTCGAGGGGTGTGGTAGAGAGCCTGGTTGCTAGGTGACGTAGGCAAGAACAGGAGAGGAGGGAAGAGTGAGCCGAAGACAGTTGAGTGGTGAAGTTCAGGGAGGGCAGAAGCAGACCCTGTAGCTCTACACAATTCTGACAACGTACGCGCAGTGACTACCGACGGGGGAGAACGGTTACCTGGGAGTGCTGCCCGAAATCCACCCACGACTAAAGAGAGAGCAACGGAGTGGAGAGTAAGGAGACTGTCAGGGAGATACCAGGCCCAAACGGGTAACAGGTCCCAGTGCAGGGATAGATCCACCTGTCCTTCGCCAAACCTGCATGAGGGGGCACTTTACACCCCCAAGACATCACCACAGAGTCCGCAGCCACGTAGCCACAGTGAGGGCCCATAGCTCACAGGAGGCAAGAAGCCGGAGTGACCTGGTCCAGGCTACAAGCAAACGGGCCAAAAGAAGGGGAGAGAGGCACCAGCAACTTCCCTGGGCGACCCCAGCAGGGCTTCAAGCAGGGGTTACCCCAAAACACAACGGGCTAAGGAAGGCGAGTTGGTAGCCACCCTCACCAGTCAGCCTGAAGGACACCTGGTTCCAGCCTGGTTCATCCCAGCTACGCCCGGGTTACTCACCCTGCCACCATCAGTGAGTAAAACCCCTGAAAGACATCCTGCTTGTGCGTGTGAGTCATTCTGCGACTTGTAGTTCCACACACCTACACGGGACCCTGGGGCATGCCTCACTCTCAGGAGGCTATTACAACTGACTGCACCTACTATCAGCCCCAGGCACCCCTAACCTGCAGTGGCGGTCTCCACTGACCGCAATTCTGAGAGTGGCGTCACGACAATCAAAATAGAGGATTTCCTACCGGTGACAAGATCCAGCCGCCTGGAGTCCCTGAAGGTAATGCACCGCTGCACCGACACCGAACCTCGGGGCCCCACACTTGCACCTACGCCTTACAGTACTTTGATCTGCTCTCAGCAGGGCAGATCAAAGTGTGCCTGTGCAGGACCGCAATATCGGCCTATGTGGATGAGATAACATAGACGTGTCATCCAGAGGTGTATCTAGGCTTTCCAGCACCCGGGGCAAGAATTCAGTTTGGCGCCCCCCCCCCCACCAAGCAATTTGGGTGGTCGTCATGTGACCAGTCACTCATATATGATTTGCACACTTACCGTCATGTGTTAACAAGCTTCTCTTAAGAATTCTCTCAATGTTCAATGAGAAACGTATGAAGAAAAGCTAATTGTCGCATGCAAGTATGAAAATCACATATGAGTGGAGTGGCCATGTGGTGACCAGCGAGCAGAGCTGAATTGTGACAGTGGGTATATTACACGCTGTTAGAACTGAGGATACTACACTACTTTATTTTGCAATTAAAGAGATTGTCATGATTAGAGATGAAAGTCTGCAGTGAATCTATTTGTGACTTCACGCTTCTGAATTCTGCTCTGCACACTTTTAGGATTCTCCGGTGCCAGTGACGAGAGTGGACGATCACGTGAGCACAAGTATGAGATTTGTAGACTTCTGGCCACATTCTGATTTGATGTGTCCGGCCTCAGTCAATTCATTTTCATTGAGCATGTCTGTTCAGCACGTGACCACATCTATGTAAATCGCATACTTGCAGCTTCGTAAGCTCCCACTGTCACTGCCGGCATCAGAGAATCCTGACAGCGTGCAGTGTGCACACTGTGAGAATTCAGAAGGCTGCAGTCACAGAGTGACACATAGAGTGACTGCAGACTCATCACAAACTTGGACAACCCCTTTAATGCTCCTAACAACATAAATAAAAACATAGTAACCCTTAACTTGTCAGACGGCACAAGACTTTATTAAAGAGATTGTCCACTACTTTTAACACTGAAGCCTTTCCTTAGCATAGATCCCCATTGTCTGATTGGTCAGGATCCGGCACGTGGCACCCCCGCCAATCGCCTGTTCTAGGTGCCATGCCGGTGGTGGCAGGAAGTGCTCAGTTCTGGAGCTGCTCCATCTTCAGATAGTGGCAGCAGGTTCCTATTAAAATCAATGAGGCTGATGTGCAGTACCCGGCCGCGGACACCATCAGAGGACGGAGCAGATCCAGAAATAAGCATTTCCGGCCACCTGCACCATAATCAGCTGATCAGTTACTATTGAGCTCTCATAAGAAGCAATGCACAAGTGGGACCAAGGCCTAATGATGGGACATAGTATCACAAAAAAAACATTTACATTCAGGTACCTTATAGATGATGTTGCCTCTGAGTCGTTTCTTTCTATTCACCTTGTCCTAACGCCATGATGACTTTTCATATTCACATCTCATCTCTGCAGATTTCCATCTTCTCCGGTCTTCTGCAGCACATCCCATCATGATGCCCCTAAAACAACAGAATAATTATAATACTTCTATTTAAAAATATCTGCCCTACACTGTGCCCCAGAATAAACAATGGCCCCTCACTGTGTTCTCTGCACAAAATATGACCCACACTGTCCCTTTTATCTTACATGCCCTCCACACTCCCTCTCCTTTCCATACTACTCTTCACACTGTCCTCTCACTGTATCACCCTGACCTGCCCAGTCTTTATACTGTGCCCTCTCATCCCACCCCCTCCTCGCTACGGCCTCACACTGTCCTCCAATTCTGCCCCCTCTCCATACCACGGCCCTCCAACACCCAGTCTCTATTCTGTACCCCTCACATTCTTCTCATCCCTTACTGTCTTCCTCACTACCTCCTGCGTGTCCATATACTTTTCCACCTCACTCCCCATCCTGCCCACTTGCTCCTCATACCATGTCACTCTTTATTCTGTGTCCTCAAAATTTCATTCCCATTTGCTCCCCATACCATGTCTGTATACGTCACCACTCCCTCTCCCCATACATCCCCCCGCATCCTCCCTCTCTCCATACATCCCCCGCATCCTGCCTCTCCCCATACATCCCCTGCATCCTCCCTCTCCCCATACATCCCCCTGCATCCTCCCTCTCCCCATACATCCCCCCGCATCCTCCCTCTCCCCATACATCCCCCCACATCTTCCCTCTCCCCATACATCCCCCCGCATCCTCCCTCTCCCCATACATCATCCCCACCCTCCCTCTCCCCATACATCCTCCCCACCCTCCCTCTCCCCATACATCATCCCCACCCTCACTCTCCCCATACATCATCCCCACCCTCCCTCTCCCCATACATCATCCCCATCCTCCCTCTCCCCATACATCATCCCCACCCTCCCTCTCCCCATACATCATCCCCACCCTCCCTCTCCCCATACATCATCCCCACCCTCCCTCTTCCCATACATAACTCTGCATCTTCCCTCTCCCCATACATCACCCCTCATCATTTCTCTCCCCATACATAATCCCTCATCATTTCTCTCCCCATACATAATCCCTCATCATTTCTCTCCCCATACATAATCCCTCATCATTTCTCTCCCCATACATAATCCCTCATCATTTCTCTCCACATACATAATCCCTCATCATTTCTCTCCCCATACATAATCCTTCATCATTTCTCTCCCTATACATAATCCCTCATCATTTCTCTCCCCATACATAATCCCTCATCATTTCTCTCCCCATGCATAATCCCTCATCATTTCTCTCCCCATACATAATCCCTCATCCTTTCTCTCCCCATGCATAATCCCTCATCATTTCTCTCCCCATACATAATCCCTCATCATTTCTCTCCACATACATAATCCCTCATTTCTCTCCCCATACTGTGCCCAAAGATGCTTCCCCCTCCCCAATCTCTCTTCCCACCATACTGTCAAAAGATCGTTCCCCCTCACCCCTACTGTGTCTATAGCTACTGCTCCCTTCCCATCCTCTCTCCTCCCTACTATCTTTAGATACTGCCCCCTCCCCAACCTCTATCCCCTCATTGTGTGTCCACTGATAGTTCCCTCTCCCCACTCTCTGTCCCCCCCATTCCATGTGCATAGATACCTCCCCCCTCACCCCATAATGTTCCTCCGTCCATGTCTCTTCAGCTCCACACTGGAGCACACTTATCAGCGCTCTCTGCCGCCACTGCGTTGCGGGCCTGACTTCCGGGTCAGCAGTGTGATCAGCTGACTGATCACATGACAGCCGTCGCTCTGACCCGGAAGTCAGCGCTGGCGTCACCACTCTAATTGTCCTCGCGTCTGACAGATACGAGGACAATTGAGCAGTGGGAGCCGCGCGCTGCAGATTCTATGAATGCAGCTGTCAGCGTGACCGCCACACTCAGAGAATAGCGGCTCCCACTGCAGAGCGGCAACCGCAGCCCCCGGGGAGACTCTCAGCGCTGCATCAGACAGCCCGACAGCGCCCCCCTCACAGCTGCGCCCAGGGCAGATGACCCGCCAGCCCCCCCCTGGATACGCCCCTGGTGTCATCCACACTGGGCTGGGTAGAAGGAGGATGGATATCGCAGCAGGGAGGAGGCGCTGGACTAGAGAGAGGAGTTGCTGGACTGGATAGCAGCGACACCCATCAGACCGGACTGCCCCCTAGGTGAATATTATAAAAGCGTTTTTTACGTTCTACAGCACTGCCTGGGCTCTTATATACAGTATTCTGGAATGCTTTATATAAGAACTCAGTGGTGGTGGCCGCAGCTTAGGCTGGGGCCACACGGGGATTACTGCGATCCCCTTGCATGAGACTCGGCTCGTGCTGGCAGTACAGCAGAGCCGAGTCTCATGCTTGTGTCCTTGCAACTTAGGTCCGTTCGTGCGAGCAGACCTCAGCTGCGGGGGGCGGGCCGGCACTCAGGAGGGGAGGGAGGGATTTCTCTCCCTCTCTCCTGCGTAGTCAGCTATAGCCATTCTCGCATTGCACTGGCAGTACACCGGTGTACCGCGAGTGCAGTGCGATTTTTCTGTCGCCCCATTCACTTGAATGGGTGCGAGAGAAAGAGTCTCGGATTACAATCGCAGCATGCTGCGATTGTTTTCTCAGTCCGATTAGGGCTGAGAAAATAATCGCCCATGTGTGCTGACACACAGGCTAGAATTGGTCCGAGGGGAATGCGATGTTTTATCGCACTCCACTCGCACCGATTTTCTCGCCGTGTGGCTTAGCCCTTATAGTCACAAAATCTGCTGACAGGTTCCCTTTAAGGTCATGTAATTTTTTTTGGCAGGCAAAACCTCTATGCGTTCAACAGCGCTGCTTTTTTTTGTTGTGTTTTGCTGCAATTTTTGGGTGCAGATTACATGTGATTTATCAGTATTTGCTTGTGAAAGTTAATGTTATTCACCAACAATGCAGCAAAATCTGTTTGCTGCATTTTTTTGTCCTTTCTTATTGCTTTCTATGGAGTGAAAAAATGCTACAGAAACTCCGAAATAATTGACATGCAGCAAATTTTAAAAATGCTGCAGTTCTCAAATTGTCAGAAAAAAACAAGCCTGTGCATGAGATATCTTACATTTCCTAAATTTTGGTGGTAGTGTAATATGGGGCTTCTTTTCTGCAGAAAAACACTTCAAAAATGCTGCATGTGAACATAGTCTAAGATATCATAGAAGACACGTCTTAAGTCGAGAATCTTTCTGGATTACTACTAGAAATTCACAGGGTCTAAATTTATTACATGACCTAATGTATCAAGATTAAGGAAACTTTAATCCTTTTTAGATAGCTATTCATTGTTTGTGTATATAGTTTATGTATAAGTTTTAAGACTGTGTTTTTCTTATTATTAGGCTGGAATCACACTTGTGCGTGTAAAATCGGTCCGATTCTCATGCTAGAAAGTTGGACGATTTCTGTTCAAATGTCATCAGTGTGCAGTCAGTGTGCAATCAGTTTTTACCCCCAGCAGCTGCTATTCATGTACTGTTATGTACAGGACAGGAGCATTTACATTGTTCTCTACTACATGCGTGAAATTTATTGAGAAAAATGGATGTCACTAGGATGGTCCGTGTGCCGTCCGTGTGACATCCTTTTTTTTTCACGCACCCATAGACTTGCATTGAAGAGACTCGTGCGTGAAACTCACCAAAACGCAGCATGCTGTGATTTTTTTTCTCATTCTGATTTGGACTGAGAAAAAAATAGCAGATGGGAGCTGCCTCATTGATTAACATTGGTCCAAGTGCAATGTGAGATTTTCTCGCATAGCACTCATGCGAGTTAATTGCAAGTGTGAAGCCGGCCTAAGTAGTAGGCCTAAGATAACTCCTAACTCCGGCCTAAGTAGTAGACCTAAGATAACTCACAAGTTAGAAGGGTAAGTGGGATTTAGTACAAATTGCAGAGCCACACTTGTTTCCCAGACAGATATAAATAAGGAGAAGAAGTTGCATTTTTGCATCTATATGTGGTCTCTTTTTCACAGTGGATTTATTGCTCCTGGTGTGGCGCCCCTGACCTGGTCAGGCACCACTGAGTACTGCACCCATGCTGGGGACAGTACAATACAGGTAATCCAGAAGGCTGACTGGGGTGTGGAACACAGGCGCATAGTGATCAGGTCTCACACATGTACCCATGAGAGGACCCCTGGGGATCCCAGGAGGGGGAAAAGCCTTCACCTTCACTGGAATAGTGGAGGGGGCCAAAAGCCTCCATCTCCTCTCAAGGGGTGTGGTAAGAGAGTCTGGTTGCTAGGTGGCGTAGGCAAGAACAGGAGAGGAGGAGCAGTGAGCCAGTTCAGAGCAGAGTCCAGGGAGCTCGAGTGAGGAGCAGATCCCTGGGGCTGTGCAGTCTGACAGCGCCCGCGCAGTGGCTACTGACGGGGGAGAACGGTCACCTAGGAGTGCTACCCGAAATCCATCTTCAGCTAAAGAGAGAGCACGGAGTGGGAAGTAAGGAGACTGCTAGGGAGCACCAGGCCCAAACGGGCGGCAGATCCCGAAGCGGAGATAGATCCAGCTTTCTTTTGCTAAACCTGCCGGTGTGGGGCTCTCAAAGCCCACGCCACAACACCACAAAAGCCGCAGCCACGTAGCCACAGTTAGGGCCCATAGGTCACAGGAGGCAAGCAGCTGGAGTGGCCTGGCCCAGGCGACAAGCACACGGCAAACGAAGGGGAGTGAGGCTTCAGCAACTTCCCTGGGTGACCCCCATAGGGACTCAAAGTCGGGGTCACCCCAAACCACCAAGGGCTAAGGAAGGCGAGTTAGTAGTCACCCTCACAAGTCAGCCTGAAGGACACCTGGTTCCCGCCTGGTTCATCCCAGCTACGCCCGGGTTACTCACCCTGCCACCTGAAGTGAGTAAAAACCCTGAAAGACATTCTGCCTGTGTGGAGTTATTCTGCGCCTTGTGGTACTACGCACCTACATCGGGCCCTGGGGCTTGCCTCACTCTCAGGAGGCTATCCCAACTAACTGCACATACCATCAGCCCCAGGCGACCCTCAACCTGCAGTGGCGGTCCCTACTGGCCGCAATACTGAGACTGGCGTCACGACAACTACAAAGAAGGTTTCCTACCTGTGACCAGACAAGATCCAGCTGAGTGGAGTCCCTGAAGGTAATGCACCGACACAACACCTGTGGGGCTTCACATCTGGCGTCACGAACAGGATAAGGACTAGACCTGTTGAGACAGGTGACCATGTGCCTGGGCGGTCCGCTTGAAAAATTGGAAGCGCCGCCATATTGCCACCATGAAAAGCGCGCTGAAAAACAACAGCAGCCCGCGCTGGGAGAAGTTACCGCCCACGAAGAGGTGTGGCTACCCAGAGATCCCCTGCAGAGTTCTGACCTCGCTTGTGAAGAGAGCGGAAGCGTCCAGAGACGGCGGGAAGGAAAGAGAGCCACAAGCCTGCTGCTGCAGAGAGAAGAGATGGAGTCCGGACGTGGATACCCAGAACCAGGCTCTGCTGCCTGGTGGTGCCGGGAGCTTGCTATCTTCTGCGATCAGCTGGAGGCCAGGATCATGCGACAGCTCAGTGAGGGACGCACGGAGCTTCTGGAGATGGCTGCGGCGGTTCGGACCTACGAGGAGGGAGCCGCGCGACGCCTGCCAGATCGAGCGGCGACGACTCAGATCCCGATGGTGCCACTGATGGGTGAGTCCAGAGTTGCCCCGGCCAGCGCAAGTGCTCCAACCCCTGCTGCTACGACCGCGGTCCCAGAAGAGGCGCCCGGCGCGGCGACGCTGAGCCAGGCCGCAGCCATGCCAGGTGCGGCCCGCCAAGCCCAGGCCGCCGCAGCGATGCCCTGCTCGGCCCGCCAAGCCCCGGCCGCCGCAGCGATGCTCTGCTCGGCCCGCCAAGCCCCGGCCGCCGCAGCGATGCCCTGCTCGGCCCACCAAGACCCGGTCCCTGCAGCGACGCCCAGCCCAGTCTGCACAGATCCCATCGCAGCTGCGACGCCGATCCAGGCCGCCGCCATACAGGGCGCGGCCCGCCAAGACCAGGCCGCCGCCATACAGGGCGCGGCCCGCCAAGACCAGGCCGCCGCCATACAGGGCGCGGCCCGCCAAGACCAGGCCGCCGCCATACAGGGCGCGGCCCGCCAAGACCAGGCCGCTGCCATACAGGGCGCGGCCCGCCAAGAGATTGCATCACCATTTTCCTCGGCCTGCAAGGCCAGAGCAGACACCGCTCACCAGCCTAAGGAAGTCCCTACTAGGAAATCCCTGATAGGTGAAGACTCCGCATACTGGCAGCTGAAGGCTGACCTGGAGGCTAAGTTCCCACAGGAGATGGTGGACCGATACATGCTCCCTCCGAACACCCCTAAGGCAACCCCTGCAGCAACCACGCTGAAGAGTCCACCGCCTGGGCCAGCTGAGGAACACTCATCCCCAGTGCTGCCACGACCAGAGTGCAGCGAAGAACTAAGGGGGAGAGGAGGGCAAGAAGCTGAGGAGTTGCCCCCGGAGCCAGCAGCAGTGCTAGTCCCAGAGCCGGAGATGCTGCCATATTCCCGCTGGGACGAGGAAGACCTGACACCTCCTGCTGAAGAAGAAGATCAGCCCCAAAGCCTCACCTGGGAGCTTGTAAGCTGCACTTCGCAGAATCCAGCCCGCAAGACACAGCGCCGCAGCAGAACCCAGTTTTCCCCTGCACCGCCATCCCCAGAGCAGAGAGATGACATCACGGCCAGAGACCTACAAGAAAAAAGGTTCCTGAGAAGAGCCAAAGCACAGGTCCGAGGACCCCTTTGCAGAGGAGTAGTGGAGGACTTCAGCCTCAAGTCAGGATACGGGTTCATCGTAGCACCTGGTATCAAAGAAGGCATTTTTGTCAATAGGAGAGACGTCAGAGCTAATCTGCCCAGAGGACACCCTGGCAGAAACTTAAAGATGGGAGACACAGTGCAGTTCACCATGCACCAAGGAGAAAGAGGGTGGTATGCGCTAGATGTAGTACCATGTCCCAAAGAAGAAAGGAAAGACAGTAATAAAGAAAGAAAAGACCAAAGACCTAATGATGAGACCACTACAGATGAGGAAAAAGGTCAAGAAAGCAACAGGTGCCGCAGCCCTACAAGCCCAAGCCCTGGTGAAGAGGAATCTGCCTAAAGTAAGAAGTACAGCAGTTGAAAAGTTAAAGTTTTGACCAGTTTGGAAAGTTTGTTTTGCAACGTTTTAAAGTTTAAGAATGTGCCCACATAAACTATTGTGAGAAATGAACCTTAAGGCTATGAACTGGCTATAGCCACAAACTCTCGCAGTGTAAATAGTTACACCAGAGGGCACCACCACCACCAGAGTCAGCCTGTTTAGGGGCTTGGCTCGTCTGCAACCAGGGAGCCCGTCCGTATATAGGGCCTTGGCTTACCTGCAACCAGAGAGCATGCCTGTTTATGGGGCCTGGCTCTCCACCACAAAGAGGGTACCTGGTCAGCACCAACTGTGGAGGCCGCCTCTACATCCTGCCAGAAGAGGCTGAAGGCGCGGATCCACCAGGCCAGGTATACCCTGAAGACCACCAGCCCATGTAAGCCGCCTCTACATCCTGCCAGAAGTGGCTGAAGCCGCGGCCAACGTGAAAGGGTTTTGGGTGGGTTAACGGACTTGTGGGTGGAGGGTGGTGATGTATGGTACCTGGTGCTTTTAAAAATGTTTTACATGTTTTAATGTTTTATGCATTTTAAAATGTTGTCTTGCAGCCCGAGGACGTGCTGGTGATAACTAAGGGGGAATGTGGCGCCCCTGACCTGGTCAGGCACCACTGAGTACTGCACCCATGCTGGGGACAGTACAATACAGGTAATCCAGAAGGCTGACTGGGGTGTGGAACACAGGCGCATAGTGATCAGGTCTCACACATGTACCCATGAGAGGACCCCTGGGGATCCCAGGAGGGGGAAAAGCCTTCACCTTCACTGGAATAGTGGAGGGGGCCAAAAGCCTCCATCTCCTCTCAAGGGGTGTGGTAAGAGAGTCTGGTTGCTAGGTGGCGTAGGCAAGAACAGGAGAGGAGGAGCAGTGAGCCAGTTCAGAGCAGAGTCCAGGGAGCTCGAGTGAGGAGCAGATCCCTGGGGCTGTGCAGTCTGACAGCGCCCGCGCAGTGGCTACTGACGGGGGAGAACGGTCACCTAGGAGTGCTACCCGAAATCCATCTTCAGCTAAAGAGAGAGCACGGAGTGGGAAGTAAGGAGACTGCTAGGGAGCACCAGGCCCAAACGGGCGGCAGATCCCGAAGCGGAGATAGATCCAGCTTTCTTTTGCTAAACCTGCCGGTGTGGGGCTCTCAAAGCCCACGCCACAACACCACAAAAGCCGCAGCCACGTAGCCACAGTTAGGGCCCATAGGTCACAGGAGGCAAGCAGCTGGAGTGGCCTGGCCCAGGCGACAAGCACACGGCAAACGAAGGGGAGTGAGGCTTCAGCAACTTCCCTGGGTGACCCCCATAGGGACTCAAAGTCGGGGTCACCCCAAACCACCAAGGGCTAAGGAAGGCGAGTTAGTAGTCACCCTCACAAGTCAGCCTGAAGGACACCTGGTTCCCGCCTGGTTCATCCCAGCTACGCCCGGGTTACTCACCCTGCCACCTGAAGTGAGTAAAAACCCTGAAAGACATTCTGCCTGTGTGGAGTTATTCTGCGCCTTGTGGTACTACGCACCTACATCGGGCCCTGGGGCTTGCCTCACTCTCAGGAGGCTATCCCAACTAACTGCACATACCATCAGCCCCAGGCGACCCTCAACCTGCAGTGGCGGTCCCTACTGGCCGCAATACTGAGAGTGGCGTCACGACAACTACAAAGAAGGTTTCCTACCTGTGACCAGACAAGATCCAGCTGAGTGGAGTCCCTGAAGGTAATGCACCGACACAACACCTGTGGGGCTTCACACTGGCACAGAGTACCCTAGAATCTATTGAGCTCTAATTTATTTTCCAGTTCATTCCCAATGTGGTATTTTTAACCAGTTACGTTTGCCCAGTAAAGCATCTAAGCTAGTCACTTTTTGCCCACGGGGTGCAGAACAGCCAGCTATTTTTTTTTATTCTTTGTTATGTACCAGTGCCTCCAGGTACAATCTACTTAATGCTGTCTGACACTCTTCTCTACTTCTTTGTTAATATTCCTGTCCCTGACCTGCTCCCTGGGGAGGTCATTCAGTAGGAGTAGTGTAAAGTGCTACATCTTGATGGCCTCCTGAACGTCACTGTAACGCTGTGCCCTTTGGCTCTTGATGTCAGTGGATGAACTGGCGTGCGTTCCCTTGCACATTCCCAGTAGGGATGGCCCGATCCAGATCTGTGCAGGAGCTTTGGTTTTTGTCTAGCAGGGTGGTCCGGGTTCTTCGCTAGAAAGCTGAGATAGGACCACAGCTGTCGTCTCTTGTTCTGCGCAGAAGGACAATGGAACGTCGTCATCTCCACATGATCACCAACAACAGCAATGACAAGACACAAGTAGTATGCCACTGAAGGCAGTCCTGCACACTAGGACATTGTGATCTGTGGGACAGGGGTGCTTACACACTTCTTGTAAAAACGTCTGTTGGTTCCTCATGGAACATAGAAGATGAAAGAATGACATATTGGGTTCAATGATTTTCAAAACAAGTACTAATATCCTAGTAAGAGAAATATTGTCTAACATATTTGTACATTGCAGCTAGTATTTCTTTATTTTACATGTGTTACATCACAGAAGCATTGCCCTGGAATCAACAAGTACGACTTACTGCCTCTGAGGAAAACATAATAAGTGATAGGCAATGAATTTATAACCCTTTATTCAAACACTTGTCATTACAAAATCAGACGATATCCCTCAGTATTACAGTATTGCAGGGAAGCAAGTTATACCAGAGTGAGTTCTAAATCTGGTGACATTGTACTATTAATGGTACATGGACCCTCTTGTTAAAACTAGGTCAGAATTCAGGGTGAACAAGTCAATTAAAGGGGTTTTCCATTACTTTTCACCCCCTTGCCATATAAAATAGCTCTTCTAAACAATACCATTTGTATTATACCTGTATTGGATGTATAGCTTCTATGAGCGCATCTGAGCAGGTATCACATAGTACTGGATTGTTATGCAGTCTTCTTCCTCCTCTGTTATGTCTGATACATTTATTTTCATTCAGCAGTAACAGCACGAACTGTCACCTAGCAAAAGTGCTTCAATCTGCATTTCAAAAGGAGAGGGTTTAGGTAATCTACACTGTGTGCAGAATTATTAGGCAAATGAGTATTTTGATCACATGACACTTTTTATACATGTTGTCCTACTCCAAGCTGTATAGGCTTGAGAGACAACTACCAATTAAGTAAATCAGGTGATGTGCATCTCTGTAGTGACGAGGGGTGTGGTGTAATGACATCAACACCCTATATTAACAGTCATGGCGAACCTTTTACAGGCCGAGTGCCCAAACTGTAGCCCTAAAACCATTTTTTTTTCCGAAGTGCCAACCAATCCTATTATGTAAATAATTGATTTTAATCTTACCTTTGCAGTCTTCTCTTCTCTTCAGCAGGGGGCATCACGCTCATTCGTGCTTACCACACATTGAAGCTCAGTCACTGCCCTTTCCAGACACAGCAGTTGGATTGATCTTTCTGGAAAATATTGCAGCATATTAGACAGAGATTTTAGCCTGGAATGCAATCAGATGTCACCCTGTAATCCACATCTACATGTCAAAGTCTGAACATCTTGAAATCCCATAAAAACGTGCGAGTTGCTACCCTTCCCTTTCATTGTGTAGTTCTGTCCCCCTTCCTGGGCCACTTCTTGGTAAACATGTCCCCCATCCTGATATATATTTCCTACATTCTGGTATATTTGTCCCCATCATGGCCCCATCCTGGTAAATATACCTCATACTAGTAAATGTCCTCCATCCTGGTAAATATACCTTATTCTGGCATGTTCCCCCATGCTGGCAAATGTACCCCATCCTGACATATTGCCCATCCTTCTAAATGTTCCCCCATCCCGGCATGTACCCCATTCTTGGTAAATGTCCTCCATCCTGGTAAATGTTCCCAATCCTGGTTAATTTACCCCCTTCCTGGTAAATGTTCCCCCATCCAGGTAAATGTCCCCCTTTCTAGCATGTACCCCTTCCTGGTAAATGTTCTCCTTCCTGGTAAATATTCCCCTTCCTGGTAAATGTACCCTATCGTGGCATGTTTCCTCCATCCTGGCATGTATGTTTCCTCCATCCTGGCATGCATGTTTCCTCCATCCTTGCATGTATGTTTCCTCCATCCTGGCATGCATGTTTCCTCCATCCTTGCATGTATGTTTCCTCCATCCTGGCATGCATGTTTCCTCCATCCTGACAGGCATGTTTCCTCCATCCTGGCATGCATGTTTCCTCCATCCTGGCATGCATGTTTCCTCCATCCTGGCATGTATGTTTCCTCCATCCTGGCATGTATGTTTCCTCCATCCTGGCATGCATGTTTCCTCCATCCTGGCATGTATGTTTCCTCCATCCTGGCATGCATGTTTCCTCCATCCTGGCATGCATGTTTCCTCCATCCTTGCATGTATGTTTCCTCCATCCTGGCATGTATGTTTCCTCCATCCTGGCATGCATGTTTCCTCCATCCTGGCATGAATGTTTCCTCCATCCTGGCATGCATGTTTCCCCATCCTGGCATGCATTGTTCCCCATCCTGGCATGCATGTCCCCCCCACCATGCTGGCATGTGTGTTCCCTCCTCCCCCACCGCATGCTGGCATGTACGTTCCCCCACCCCATGCTGGCATGTGCGTTCCCCCTCCCCCACCCCATGCTGGCATGTGCATTCCCCCACCCCATGCTGGCATGTGCGTTCCCCCTCCCCCACCCCATGCTGGCATGTGGTTCGCCCTCCCCCACCCCATGCTGGCATGTGCGTTCCCCCACCCCATGCTGGCTTGTGCGTTCCCCCTCCCCCACCCCATGCTGGCATGTGCGTTCCCCCACCCCATGCTGGCATGTGTGTTCCCCCCCCCCCATGCTGGCATGTGTGTTCCCGCTCCCCCACCCCACGCTGGCATGTGCGTTCCCCCACCCCACGCTGGCATGTGCGTTCCCCCACCCTGGCATGTGCGTTCTCCCCCCCCATGCTGGCATGTGCGTTCCCCAACCCCCACGCTGGCATGTGCGTTCTCCCCCCCTAAGCTGGCGCTGGCCCCCCCCATCCCCACCTTAGCACAGCCGCACACGAATTATAAAAAAAAAAAAAAAAAAAAAGCAACACACAACTCACCTTTCTGCACCCGCTCCCCCGCTGCGCGCCCTGGGTCCTCAGTTCCCACGCGGCCAGAAGACGTCATTACGCCGGCACCGCTCACTGACGCTCCTCCGTCTCCTAGGCAACACACCTGTGGCCTGGGGGAGGAGGAGTGTCAGAGCGAGGAGAAATGTCTCCTCCGCTCCAACACAGATTTGATCTGCAGGCGCGACTGCACCAGCAGATCAAACCGGCAGGATCAGGCGACAACACGCGTGCCAGCAGAATGGGCTCTGCGTGCCTCTGGTGGCACGCGTGCCATAGGTTCGCCATCACTGCTATATAAGATGTGCTTAATTATTAGGCATTTTCCTTTACTTTGGCAAAATGGGTCTGAAGAGAGATTTGATGGACTCGGAAGAGTCCAAAAGTGTGAGATGTCTTGCAGAGGGATGCAGCAGTCTTGAAAGTGCCAAACTTTTGAAGCGTGATCACCGAACAATCAAGCGTTTCATGGCAAATAGCCAACAGGGTCGCAAGAAGCGTGTTCGGCAAAAAAGGCGTAAAATAACTGCCCATGAATTGAGGAAATTCAAGCGTGAAGCTGCCAAGATGCCATTTGCCACCAGTTTGGACATATTTCAGACCTGCAACGTTACTGGAGTATCAAAAAGCACAAGGTGTGCAATACTTAGGGACATGGCCTAGGTAAGGTAGGCTGCAAAACGACCACCTGTGAACAAGAAACATAAGATAAAACATCAAGACTGGGCCAAGAAATATCTTAAGACTGATTTTTCAAAGGTTTTATGGACTGATGAAATGAGAGTGACTCTTGATGAGCCAGATAGATGGGCCGGGTACTGGATCAGTAAAGGAAAGAGAGCTCCACTCTGACTCAGATGCCAGCAAGGTGGAGGTGGGGTACTGGTATGGGCTGGCATAATCAAAGATGAACTTGTGGGACCTTTTCGGGTTGAGGATGGAGTGAAGCTCAACTCCAAGACCTACAGTATACCTGATGAAATCAACATTGGATTGCTGAAACGCGTAGTGTGTTAACAGGAGCCCATCATTAAAGTTTATTTCATATAAACCACTGGCAGCCGCTTTATTAGCGCTCTAAAAGACTGAAGTATTCATCTTCATTTATGCCTACTCCCTAAAGGGAAATTCGGTAGTAGCTGCTAAAGCGTAAAGTACCTGCCAAGTATAATCAGAGAATCCAGCTGGAGGACGGATGATCGCACAGGAACTCTGAGATCCATGGTGTCGGTGGATTCAAGGAGATAGGAGCGACATAAAGCCTGGATCCAGCAACCACGCTAACGGTAATAGAAACACAGGAAGATTCCCTATTTGGAGGACTCCCATACGACTGGGGTTGTGCGGGGACGCACAACCAGTTCAGGTGAGCAGCTCTTTATATAAATTTTAATACTTAATCCACGGGTGCTTCTCATATGCGCTTTCCTTTTTTTTTTTCTTTATCCATATTACATCATGAAAGGAATACCAAGTTCTTCGTACTGGCATACAAATCAGATAGTTGGTTTGTCTAGCTGAAATAGGCTGAATTGCCTTAAGAAAGCTTTCCTACCCAAAGTTGTATGTGGGGGATGAGAAGTCACCACCACAATGGAAGCTCAAAATGGAGATCAGTTAGATTAGTCAGATAAGCCTTCAAAGTTTCTAACATTATATTACAAGTTGGACATTCTCTAGGGAAGGGGTGGTGCTTCATTTTAGTCATCATTCCAAAACTACTCCATGGTAAATCTATTCTGTCACTGTATGAAGCAGTTTACGCAAAACAGAACTATATGGTGGATTTTTGGGGGAAGCGTCACTTTAACAAAAGGCCATATCCACAGAATATCCAAATTGCTGTTGCTACCTGTTTTTGGGTATTTCAAATATGACATAACCACAATTTGTCTGTTTCATATTTTATTACATCACAATATATTTTAATTATATATTGAACTATATGGCATCTCTATTACAGATGAGCAAATCGGTTTGATACAAATCAAATTTGTGTTGAATTAATTCTGGGGAATTTTCTGTACTGAAAAAATTTGTTTTGCCTTCTCTCTCCCAGTAAGATTGCGCTTTCACTGGTCAGCATTTTCCTTTTTCAGGGGACCTATCGGCTCCTAGGAAACTTCATGAGGTAAAAGAAGAAGAAATTATTACCCTTTTAGAAGTGTCTGCATTGACGTGTTGCAAATTGCCTTTGAGTCGAATTTCATGAAATTCGCAGACCTTGGCGAACATGGATAATTTGCAATATGCTCTGTACCATTTTAGAGATTACTGAAAATTACATCAGCCTGAGAATGTTCACATGACTCCTCAGGCGCGGCCACACACGCTTCCCAATAATGCTGTTATCACATGGTATAGCGCGGCCAATAAGAAGATACTTTCATAGCCTGTAAAAAAGCTGAAGCAGGGAACACAGCAGTAATTTTAAGGCAATTATTAAAAGTATTCGAATGTGTAAACTCACAACTCAAAAAAGAAAAAATGGAAAAAGCTATAAAACAGTGTAAAAATATTCCAGACAGTAATGTGTTGTACAACTGCTGGAGAGACAATTTGTACAACTGCAGCAGTTAAGAAGATGAGTGCAGTAGTATACAAATACTACAGAAATTCAATTGATACGGTGAGAGAGCTCAAAGAGGTGTCAGCAGCAGTGCCGATATGATTGATCAGTGATATTGTTATGACTGAGCCCTTACACTCACACAGTGATGAATAACCAGGGGATATGTTAACCACAGTTCCCTATACAGACTAGGAGTATCCAAAGACTTACCCTTTCTGTCCCTGCCTGACTACAGAGGTTGGCACCCTAAAGTTATGCAATGGCACCCCCACTTAATGTTGGCTGACTATGAGTGTCCTTAACTGCACCTTAACTCCTTAGTGACGAAGCTAATTTTCACCTTAATGACCAGACCAAATTTTGCAATTCTGACCAGTGTCACTTTATGAGGTTATAGCTCTGGAATGCTTCAACAGATCCCGGTGATTCTGAGACTGTTTTTTCGTGACATATTGGACTTCATGTTAGTACCAAATTTTGGACAATATTTTTTGTGTTTATTTATGAAAAAAATTGAATTTTGGCAAAAATGTCAAAAATTTTGCAATTTTCAACTTTGGAATTTTTATGTCATTAAACCAGAGAGTTCTGTGACAAAAATTAGTTAATAAATAACATTTCCCACATGTCTACTTTACATCAGCACAATTTTGGAAACAACATTTTTTTTTCTTAGGAAGTTAGAAGAGTTCAAAGTAATTCAGCAATTTCTCATTTTTACATCAAAATTTACAAAACCATTTTTCTAGGGACCACATCACATTTGAAGTGACTTTGAGAGGCCTAGATGACAGAAAATACCCAAAAGTGACACCATTCTAAAAACTGCACCCCCCAAAGTACTCAAAACCACATGCAAGAACTTTATTAACCCTTCAGGTGCTTCACAAGAACTAAAGCAATGTGGAATGAAAAAAAGGAAAAAATAAAATTTTACCTAAAAATGTTGCTCTTCCCAAATTTATTCACTTTTAGAAGAAATAACACAACAAAATGGACCCCAAAACTTGTTACCCACTTTCTTATGAATGCACCGATACCCCACATGTGGTCAGAAACCTCTCTTTGGACAAATGGGAGGGCTCAGAACAGAAGGAGCAATATTTGCATTTTGGAAAGCAAATTTGACTGAAATAGATTGCGGGCACCATGTTGCATTTGCAGGTCCGCTAAGGTACCTAAACAGAAGAAACCCCTCACAACTGACGCCATTTTGGAAACTAGACCTCTCAAAGCTTCTATCTAGGGGTAAAGTGAGCATTTTGGACCCACAGGTACTTCACAAATGTTGATAACATTATGTTGTCATATTGAAAATTTTCATTTTTTTTCTCAAAAATGTTGCTTTAGCATCAATTTTCTCACTTTTTCAAGAGGTAATTCCAAAAATTTGACCCCAATGTTTGTTACCCACTTTTTTATGAGCGCGGTGATACCTCACATTTGGTCTGAAACCTTTGTTTGGACAAATGGGAGGGCTTGGAACGGAAGGAGCAATATTTGAATTTTGGAAAAGAAATTTGGCTGAAAAAGATTGCAGGCACCATGTCGCATTTGGAGGGGCCCTATGGTACGTAAACAGCAGAAACCCCCCCACAAGTGACCCCATTTTGGAAACTAGGCCCCTCAAGGAATTTATCTAGAAATTAGTTGAGTACCCTGAACCCCCAGGTGCTTCACAGAATTTTATAACGTTGAGCCATGAAAATAAAAAAATACAATTTTACCACAAAATTGTTACTTCAACCAGGTAGCTTTTTTCACAAGGGTAAAAGGAAAAAAATCATCATGAAATTTAGTGTGCAATTTCTCCTGAGTTTGGTGATACCTTATATGTGGTGGAAATTAACTGGGGGCTCGGAAGGGAAGGAGGGCCATTTGACTGCAAAATTGGCTGGAATCAATAGCGGACGCCATGTTGCATTTGGAGAGCCCCTGAGGTGCCTATACAGTAAAGTTCCCCAACATGTGGCCACATTTTGGAAAATAGACCCCTCAAGGAATTTACAGTTAGGTCCAGAAATATTTGGACAGTGACACAAGTTTTGTTATTTTAGCTGTTTACAAAAACATGTTCAGAAATACAATTATATATATAATATGGGCTGAAAGTGCACACTCCCAGCTGCAATATGAGAGTTTTCACATACAAATCGGAGAAAGGGTTTAGGAATCATAGCTCTGTAATGCATAGCCTGCTCTTTTTCAAGGGACCAAAAGTAATTGGACAAGGGACTCTAAGGGCTGCAATTAACTCTGAAGGCGTCTCCCTTGTTAACCTGTAATCAATGAAGTAGTTAAAAGGTCTGGGGTTGATTACAGGTGTGTGATTTTGCATTTGGAAGCTGTTGCTGTGACCAGACAACATGCGGTCTAAGGAACTATCAATTGAGGTGAAGCAGAACATCCTGAGGCTGAAAAAAAGAAAACATCCATCAGAGAGATAGCAGACATGCTTGGAGTAGCAAAATCAACAGTCGGGAACATTCTGAGAAATAAGGAATTGACTGGTGAGCTTGGGAACTCAAAAAGGCCTGGGCGTCCACGGATGACAACAGTGGTGGATGATCGCCGCATACTTTCTTTGGTGAAGAAGAACCCGTTCACAACATCAACTGAAGTCCAGAACACTCTCAGTGAAGTAGGTGTATCTGTCTCTAAGTCAACAGTAAAGAGAAGACTCCATGAAAGTAAATACAAAGGGTTCACATCTAGATGCAAACCATTCATCAATTCCAAAAATAGACAGGCCAGAGTTAAATTTGCTGAAAAACACCTCATGAAGACAGCTCAGTTCTGGAAAAGTATTCTATGGACAGATGAGACAAAGATCAACCTGTACCAGAATGATGGGAAGAAAAAAGTTTGGAGAAGAAAGGGAACGGCACATGATCCAAGGCACACCACATCCTCTGTAAAACATGGTGGAGGCAACGTGATGGCATGGGCATGCATGGCTTTCAATGGCACTGGGTCACTTGTGTTTATTGATGACATAACAGCAGACAAGAGTAGCCGGATGAATTCTGAAGTGTACCGGGATATACTTTCAGCCCAGATTCAGCCAAATGCCGCAAAGTTGATCGGACGGCGCTTCATAGTACAGATGGACAATGACCCCAAGCATACAGCCAAAGCTACCCAGGAGTTCATGAGTGCAAAAAAGTGGAACATTCTGCAATGGCCAAGTCAATCACCAGATCTTAACCCAATTGAGCATGCATTTCACTTGCTCAAATCCAGACTTAAGACAGAAAGACCCACAAACAAGCAAGACCTGAAGGCTGCGGCTGTAAAGGCCTGGCAAAGCATTAAGAAGGAGGAAACCCAGCGTTTGGTGATGTCCATGGGTTCCAGACTTAAGGCAGTGATTGCCTCCAAATGATTCGCAACAAAATATTGAAAACAAAAATATTTTGTTTGGGTTTGGTTTATTTGTCCAATTACTTTTGACCTCCTAAAATGTGGAGTGTTTGTAAAGAAATGTGTACAATTCCTACAATTTCTATCAGATATTTTTCTTCAAACCTTCAAATTAAACGTTACAATCTGCACTTGAATTCTGTTGTAGAGGTTTCATTTCAAATCCAATGTGGTGGCATGCAGAGCCCAACTCGCGAAAATTGTGTCACTGTCCAAATATTTCTGGACCTAACTGTATCTAGATGTTTGGTGAGTACTCTGAACCTCCAGGTGCTTCACAGAAGTTTATAATGTTGAGCTGTGAAAACAAAACTTCAACCAGATAGCTTTTTTTTTTTTACAAGAGTAAAAGGAAAAAATTTAGCATAACATTTATTGTGCAATTTCTCCTGAGTACACAGATATCTCATATGTGGTGGAAATCAACTGTTTGGGTGCACGGCAGGGCTCAGAAGGGAAGGAGCCCCATTTGACTGCACAATTGGCTGGAATCATTAGCAGATGATATGTTGCATTTGGAAAGCCCTTAAAGTGCCTAAACAGTGGAGGTCCCCCACAAGTGACCCCATTCTGGAAACAAGACACCTCAAGGCTTTTATCTAGGTGTATAGTGAGCATTTTGAAACCACGAGTACTTCACAGAATTTGATAAGGTTAGGTCGCCATATTGACATTTTTCATTTTAATCACAAAAATGTTACTTTAGCATCAAATTTCTCACTTTTTCAAGAGGCAACAACAAAAAGTGGACCCCACAGGTTGTTATCCAATTTCTTATGAGTGCAGGGATACCCCACATGTGGCCAAAAACCTCTGTTTGGATAAATGGGAGGGCTTGGAATGGAAGGAACACCATCTGAATTTTGGAAAAGTTGAAATAAATTGGGTACCTATACAGCAGAAACCCCCCACAAGTGACCCCATTTTGGAAACTGGACCCCTCAAGGATTTTATTCAGGAGTATAGTAAGCATTTTGAATCCACAAGTACTTCACAAAAATGTTGCTGTAGCAACAAATTTTTCACTTTTAGGCTATGTGGCCATGATCCAGCAACACTGCGTCTAGTACACAGTGTCAGCCTTCCTGCAGAGATGTGAGTGTTGTCCACAGGAGAACGCAGCTGCCCATGCCCACGATTTGGGTTCAGGCTGCTGTGGACTTTAGTTCTATTCTACCTGCACTCTCATCTCCGCAGCATAAATTGACATGCTGAGGCTCGGGAAGCTGCACCACAGGTCGGTTTATGCTGCAGAGAAAAGAACACCAATAATTAAAGGATAAAATCCATACCACATTAGATTACTAGTAAATATTAAAATATTAAATATAAGGTCAATAATATATGATCAATAATAGTATTATCAGAATGTGGGGATATAGGATCAATGGGACCATTCGGATTAAATACTGAACCAAAAAAGAAAGAAAACCGAACTAGAAGGTCACTTAATAGTATATCTTTATTAGTATAAAAAAATTGTATACATAAAAAACACAGGGCTGTTGACTGGAAAAAACGGCGTCAAAAACCTGCATATCATATAATAATAATAATAATCATAACAGTAGTGTAATAGGGCAAAGGATAGTGTAAGGGAATTCAGAGACAATGAATAAAAATAAATATAAATATAAATAGTGTAAATAAATAAATAAATAAATAATTATGAACACAGCTAAGGTGTCAGGTGCTAAGGGTTGTGGCAACAGTTATTCCGCAGTAATGGAATATAATCAGCAGAAGATTCAGCTGATGCCACCCAACAAAATCGTCATACTTAAATTCCACAAATCACTAGACCGATGGCCTAAAGAACGCAGGTAAATGTAAAGGGAGGAGGGGGGGAGACGGCTCTAAATAGTATCGGCCAGTAGGGAAAAGACATGTAATTTAGGTTAAGTTAAATTAGAAGAGTGTCAGAATCGGCACAATAAAAATGACAGAATCGGCAAAGTAAAGCACTAGATAGCGATATAGTCACCTATGGCCACAGAGCACAGCCTCCTCCAGGTATGCGACGCCTGCCCCGACGCACACACATTTCGTAGCGACTTCCTCAGGGGGAGGAAGTCGCTACGAAACGTGCGTGCGTCGGGGCAGGCGTCGCATACCTGGAGGAGGCTGTGCTCTGTGACCATAGGTGACTATATCGCTATCTAGTGCTTTACTTTGCCGATTCTGTCATTTTTATTGTGCCGATTCTGACACTTCTAATTTAACTTAACCTAAATTACATGTCTTTTCCCTACTGGCCGATACTATTTAGAGCCGTCTCCCCCCTCCTCCCTTTACATTTACCTGCGTTCTTTAGGCCATCGGTCTAGTGATTTGTGGAATTCAAGTATGACGATTTTGTTGGGTGGCATCAGCTGAATCTTCTGCTGATTATATTCCATTACTGCGGCATAACTGTTGCCACAACCCTTAGCACCTGACACCTTAGCTGTGTTCATAATTATTTATTTATTTATTTACACTATTTATATTTATTTATATTTATTTTATTCATTGTCTCTGAATTCCCTTACACTATCCTTTGCCCTATTACACTACTGTTATGATTATTATTATTATTATATGATATGCAGGTTTTTTACGCCGTTTTTTCCAGTCAACAGCCCTGTGTTTTTTATGTATACAATTTTTTTATACTAATAAAGATATACTATTAAGTGACCTAGTTCGGTTTTCTTTCTTTTTTGGTGCAGAGAAAAGAAGCACAGTGGGCACGGAATTTCTAAAAATCCTTCCACTGTGCTTCTACTGCACAACGCAGCGTTATGGATGCAGGGAAAACACTCTGCACTCAAAATGCTGCAAACCCTGATTGTGGGCACACAGCATAAAATGCTACAATGGATGAATGGATAGATGTCAAACATATATAATGTCCCACCCCCCTGCATATTCTAAGCTGGCGCCCTTTAGTGCCTTTTATGTGGCACTAAAGGGTGCCTAGCCTTGTATTTAGCCCCCCCCAAAAAAATAATTAAAATAAACGACGTGGGGTCCCCCCTATTTTTGATAGCCAGCTAGGGTAAAGCAGACAGCTGTAGCCTGCAAACCACAGCTGACAGCTTCACCTTTGCTGGTGATCAATTTGGAGGGCTCCCCAAACTGTTTTTTTTTATAAATAAATAATTAAAAAAAAGCAAACAAACGTGGGGTCCCCCCCAAATTAGATCACCAGCCAAGGTGAAGCTGACAGCTGTGGTCTGGTAGTCTTAGGGTGGGAAGAGCCATGGTTATTGGACTCTTCCCAGCCTAATAATAGCAGGACGCAGCCACCCCAGAAGTGGCGAATCTATTAGATGCGCCAATCCTGGCACTTTGCTCCAGCTCATCCCGTTGCCCTGGTGCGGTGGTAAACGGGGTAATAAATGGGGTTGATACCAGATGTGTAATGTCACCTGGCATCAAGCCCAGCAGTTAGTGATGTTATGGCGTCTATCAGATACCCGACATAACTAATTGACAGTAATAAAAAAAAAAAAATGACAAAAAAAATATATATTTGAAAAAACACTCCACAAAACATTCCCTCTTTCACCAATTTATTGAGAAGAAAAAAAAATTCGGGTCCCCTGTAATCCATTTTGGAAGTCCCACGACTTCCTGCAAACCACAGCTGACAGCTTCACCTTTGCTGGTGATCAATTTGGAGGGCTCCCCAAGCTGTTTTTTTTTTTTATAAATAAATAATTAAAAAAAAGCAAACAAACGTGGGGTCCCCCCCAAATTAGATCACAAGCCAAGGTGAAGCTGACAGCTGTGGTCTGGTAGTCTTAGGGTGGGAAGAGCCATGGTTATTGGACTCTTCCCAGCCTAATAATAGCAGGACGCAGCCACCCCAGAAGTGGCGAATCTATTAGATGCGCCAATCCTGGCACTTTGCTCCAGCTCATCCCGTTGCCCTGGCAAACGGGGTAATAAATGGGGTTGATACCAGATGTGTAATGTCACCTGGCATCAAGCCCAGCAGTCAGTGATGTTATGGCATCTATCAGATACCCGACATAACTAATTGACAGTAATAAAAAAAAAAATGACAAAAAAAAATATATTTGAAAAAACACTCCACAAAACATTCCCTCTTTCACCAATTTATTGAGAAGAAAAAAAAATTTGGGTCCCCTGTAATCCATTTTGGAAGTCCCACGACGATTCTGGACCTTCTAGAATATGGGGGGCACGTTCAGGGAACGTATCACCCATTGTCTAGGAGTGCAGACCCTCCATTTGAGGAGAGTGGGTGCAATGACACTGCACCCACTCTTCCCGAGTCACAGCTGCAGTGTGCGAGCAGCAGCCAGGGCAGCTCCACAGCCGTTCTCACTGAACACAGGAAGCTGAGCTGACAGCCGCTCTCTGCACATGTGACCAGCGCTACAGAAGAAGAGGAGGGATCGCCGAGGCTAAGGTACCGGGGAACACCGGGGGACACCGGGAGAGTATGGGGGGTGACCTGGCAGGGCCTGGTGGGGAGTTTTCTGTCGCATGTGTCCTGGCAAATGCGACAGGAATCAGAGGAAGAAGGTGAATGCGGGTGGCGTGCTGCTGTGCTCGCCAGTGTGCGCACCGCCATCTTGGATTATGGAGGGGGGGTTGGGGGTCGGGGGGCACTTTAATGACACAGGGGGACCGAAGGGGATCGGGGGGAGATTTATCTCCCAGCTGACATGTTTGATCATGCCAGATGGAAGATAAATAATTGTTTACCGGCGCTATTATTTACTGTAACGTGATCATTGGTATACGGTGAATACCGGTGATCACGTGATCGGGGACCAGAAAAAACGGCCTGAATCATGATCTCCAGGGTCTCAGCTACCCCCGGTAGCTGAAACCCTGGAGATTTTCTGTCGCTGGGGGGCGCTACAGGCTTTTTTCAGCCTGACGTCTCAAAGCGTCGGTACAGAACAAGTACCCTGTTTTTCCGACGTCTTGAGACGTTAGGCCGTCGTTATGGGGTTAAACTCTAAACCAAGGGTAGCACAAAACAACAATAATCATAAAAGAAGTGCACACTGGCAGAGAGTAAGACAGAGGGTTAAAGAAGTGTTCACACAGTCATACAGGGAAGATGGAAGAAATCCAAAAAGGCATGGGTAAAGTGGAACCCCTCCAAATCCCAAATTAAATAGAATGGAAGATTGCTGAGAAAGGAAACACACACACAAATAAACCCGAGTGAAAAACAAAAGTGATTTTACTGAACTGAGAAACTGGAATTTCAAATATCTATCCACCTAGGAATATAGCCAGCACTGAGGCATGTGTATGGTACAAAAAGCCCCTCCCAAGCTGTGATAAAGGAAAAAACACAAACAAGTGAAGACACCTGAATGGAAATAAGATAGTAAGGCAGGGCAAAGGAAAGCTAAGAGGACTAACAGCAGTTGGACCAATACAAAACCTGCTGTGGTCCATTAGAGAGGGAAACCGATCACTCGGAGTCGAGCTGGCAGCTTGTTCTGTTGCCAGGTTTAGTTGTACCTGCACTGTCTCCTTTCTCCAGCAGGTGCCTCATTAATTTCTGGTTCAGCAGATTGCAAAACCTGCTCCCTAGACAGTATCATGGTCTCAAAGTACATTCCTCCACACACTAAAAAAAACAAAACTGCATGTATACCAACTCATACTCTGGCTCACTTTTTTAATTTTTTTTTTGTCCTTTGTATTTAGTACAAATTGGGTGTGCCCCCCCTCTCAGTGAGCTGGGCATTTCATTCTATGCTTCCTATGGCTGTGTGTCCAGTTGGGACCCAGTCACTCTCACCCCTTATTTACATTGAGGTCTATTTTAGACCCATGGTAAGGTTTTAATATTAGAGAGTGTAGGTACTGTCCCGACTGAGTATTTGACGCCCTGGATCCCAGGGGTCACAGGAAATTACATCAGCCACATACACACACACCCCAACCCCCTGTGAGGTCACACACATGTCACCCAAAAGGGAGACCTGATGCCTCCCTCAGGGCCAGTAGGGCACACCAGGTGGACAGAGTCAGGCAGAAAGACATGCCCACCGAGGAGACTACTGTCCTGAGGCAGGAAGTAAACAGAGTTTTGAGGAGTCTGGAGTAGAGTTAAGTTGTAGACAGAGGTTGAGAGGAGTTGTAGAGCTGTCTGGGACCCAGGTTGGAGCCTGGGCCCTTTGGAAAACGTCAGGCAGGCAGGCGGTGGTGGCCGTCTGCAGGAGTACCGGTACAGCAACCAGTGGAACCGTACGGACCGGGCCTGGGTTGTGGCCCGCCAGTCCCGAACCGGGGAGTCAAACGTGTACCGGAGTACCAAAAGAAGGGTACTCAGACCCCGTCCTAGCTTAGAAGCCACTGAGTATAGGCGAATTGACTGATTGCTGGCCGGACCTCACGGGTTCATCCACAACCAAAGTCCCGAAAGAAGGCAAAAGCCCACCAAGACCGGGTGAGCGCCACCGCCAAGGGCCAAACACCCGACGGGCCAGCGTTTGCAGGCAACCGAGGGCTCCTCCGGCAGCTCAACGCCGGGGAGCGGGCTACCACTGCTCAGGCAGGGGGAGCCGAAACACAAACATATAGAAGTGCACGGGAAAAGGGGCAACCATCAACCCCACAGGGGGACATCAGCAGCCGGCCGCGGGAACCGACCAGACCCGAACTTTGGTTTACCAGTGACTCAGTGGGAATTAATCGTGAGTACACCAGTGCTATCCGGGAACGACACACTACACCGCGGCACGGTGCCCTGCACCCCGACCACAACAACAACCAACCTTTACAGTCCCCCACCGAGCCCCAGGACACGCCGCCCCTACCCACGGAGGGGATAACATCTCGGCTGCGGCCGCAACACCGATCCCGGACGAGCCCGCCATCACTTCAGCCGCAGCGGTGGTGCTTCTCCCATCACCACGACCCGTGGGTGGCGTCACAACCCATTACACGACCACCATCCTCCCACCGCCTACCCCTTTAACAAGAATGATGCGGCCCCCGGTCCGGAGGCGCTCGTGCCACCGACCACCCGAGCCCGGACCTCGAGCGGCTCGGCCCGAGCAAACGGAGGAAGCAGCCGGGCCCCTCTCAGGACGGTACAAGTAAACCTTGTCACCACGGTGGGATGGCTTTATACTTTTTTTGATCAAAAAACAGTGTTTACTAAGTACCCTATGTTTATTTATATGCACTATACTTTTATTTAGTTACAGTTAGGGTATATGTCCATATTATTTATATATTTGTTTTTTCTTGTGTTATGGCGAGTATGAATATGAGCTTACAAGCTGCATGTATACCAACTCCTACTCTGACTCACTTTTTTGGGTTTTATTTTGTCTCTTGTATTTAGTACAAATAGGGTGTGGCCATCCCTCTCTATGCTTGCCATGGCTGTGTGTCCAGTTGGGACCCAGTCACTCTCAGCCCTTATTTACTTTGAGGCCTATTTTTGACCCATGGTAAGGTTTTAATATTAGAAAGTGTAGGTACAGTCCCGACTGGGTACACCTTGTCGCGGTGGGATGGCTTTATGCTTTTTTTGATAAAAAAAACAGTGTTTACTAAGTACCTCATGTTTATTTATATGCACTATGCTTTTATTTAGTTACAGTAAGGGCATATGATGCCGCCACACTATGATGCCGCCACAGCCTCCAAACTGCATGATGCCCCCACATAGTAGAATAACCTCACAGCCACTATACAGTATGCTGTCCTACCAGTTACCCCTCACTACTGACAATTAAAAAAAAAGATGCACAGGGTGAATGGGAAAAGAGAACCAATGGCTATCTGTTTCACTTTTGTATTCTAAAATTTCTGCATAATTCAAATACAGATACCATTGAAATCGAGGCACCAGTAGAGGAGAGTGGGGCAGCTGTATGGTGTGGTTTGCTTCTGTTTTCTACCCCTTTGGCTATCACGGTCCACAGGCCAGATAGGAACAGCTAAAGGGTTAGATGTGGCCAGCAGGCTGCAGTTTGCCCAGGTCTCGTCCTTGCACTTGTATGCTGTGCTCTTTGTATGTCTGCATTTTTTACAGGTAATAAGAACTCCACAAAATACAAATCACAGAGCCATGTCTTCAAGGGAGAAAAAAAAAATGCACGGTTTCGCTGCGCTGCTCAGAAAGGTAGTGATAAGGTTATTTGGGATGTAGATGTATTAATTATTTACATGCCACTACGCGTTTCGGGGGTACAACCTCCCCCTTCCTCAGGTAGCCTACCTTTATCTCCCTATGGGAACTCACGGGGCTGCTGCAGCCAGAACCAGGATCGTACTATCCGTTTGAATCTAACACCAGGGGCTGGGGAATCACCGCATCTGTGATCACGGGACCATCCGACCCGGAGGAGGAGCTGCTATCAGACGCCGGTCCGGCGGCTGCACACTGCACGTGGAAACCCCGATCGTGTGAGCAGAGTCCTGCGGAGTCAGGAGGACTGGATCCCTGCTGACGAGGAGCGGTGAACTTGCGATCCCCCTTCAATACCACTATCAGTGTTGTACCTGACGTACAACACTATCAGGTGAGTGTGCACCTCACATTGTACATACCTCGGTACGTTAAGATCCCACACAGGAGCGCCCTCTCTCTCTTTTTTCAGAGCCATGTCTTCATCACTGATCAAAATCATCCATACACGTCTATGGGTCTGTGAAAGCAATGACCAGCACATGGATGCCATCTATGTTCACTCCATCTTTAGCATAGTAATGGGTAGGAGAAGCTTTGAATTTTTTTTGTAGAGTACAAAAAAGTTACTAATAGGTAAAAACAAACACACTGACCAAATCCTGATAAAAATCTGATCCAGTATGCTGATGAAAATGTTTGATTTCATGTACGAGAATAAGATGACATGTAAAATTGAGCCCTTACACTTATCTCCATATACGGTAATTATTTATGTATACATGTAAGTAAATATGGTCACCCCTGCAGTCACAAATCCTGAAATCTAAACTCAGGGACATAATTTTAAAACAACATAAGTTACAAATGTAAAGCACATGTGGTGGTAACTTATATTAGTATGTGTGAAAACTATTCCACTCTTTCAGTCAACCCCTATGCATGGTCTGGCTACTTGGAAAAATCATATTTATATTAAAAATGGAATAAATAAAATCTCAGATTAATCTGAAATTAACTTTCACTGCAGGCTCATTTGAATATTGCATATCATTTGACATAAACTTTAGAATGCAATCTAAGTAAGTCTTGTGAACTTTACCTGCGATACCTATTTCAACAAAGCATTTAGGAGCATGAAAGCAATTTTTCTTGATAATGAGAGTCAGTCAATTAGAGCATTTAATATAGGTGCATACACTGGGTTTGCGTGTTTTGCAAATTACAAGTTCCATGTTTGACTGATGTGCATTAACCAGACCCAATTAATGATCTTGCACCTTCTTTCATTCAAGCAAACTGTGCTGATGACACCATAAAAAGCAAAAACTAATAATTTTATTTAACCCAATTTATAATTAAACCGTTAAACGGCGTCTAGTGAAAAGGCTATATTCTATATTACTAATTTACACTATTATTATTAATAATAATAATAATAATAATAATAATAAATTTATATATAAAAACATCCAGATCTAATTCTTACCAATAATTTGATAATTTCACGTTTTGTGTGGAACATGTGTAATATAATCTATCCCTACAAGTGTGCCAGTCTGTTTACCAGTGCAGAGTGCAGATTTATTGGCAGCACATTCCCCTTTGATGACTATGCCATTTTGTACCTGGCTTTGCTTTTTAATATGAATGGAAATAGAAATATTGTAATACTAGCTGTAGTACTCAGCATTGCCCGGGATATTAACTAAGGGGTACTTTGCACGTTGCGACATCGCTACTCGCAATCTCGTCGGGGTCAAATCGAAAGTGACGCACATCCGGCGCCGGTAACGACGTCGCAACGTGTAATGTGTGCACGTTGCGTAAATACATGCAGTTACGCTGCGCTTTGTAGCGCAGCGTAACTGCATGCGTCCTGCGTCCCCTGCACAGTCTATGGAGATTGTGCAGGGGCCGTGCGCACGTGGCATTTTAGAGCGCAGCGCTTCGGCTTCTGCCGAAGCGCTGCGTTCTAAGAAGTGACATGTCACTTCTTCCGTGCGCTTTGCCGGCAGCTCCTGCTCTGTCTATGGCAGGAGCTGCAGGCAGAGCGCATGGAATCGACTTTTTTTTTTTTTTCACTACGGACATTTTCTGCAGCGATTTAAAGCGCATGTGTGCTCTTCAGATCGCTGCAGAAATTTCTGCAGTGACTGTACGCAACGTGCGCACATAGCCAAAGCCTAGAAGCACCGATAAACTATTGCAAAAGCGTTGAAAATCGGTGATCTGTGTAGTGTCGGTCATTTCCATAATTTCACTGCAGCGACAGGTACGATGTTGTTCCTCATTCCTGCGGCAGCACACATTGCTGTGTATGAAGCCACAGGAGCGAGGAACATCTCCTTACCTGCGTCCCGCCTGCAATGAGGAAGGAAGGAGGTGGGCGAGATGTTTACGTCCCGCTCATCTCCGCCCCTCCGCTTCTATTGGCCGCCTGCCGTGTGATGTCGCTGAGACGCCGCATGACCCGCCCCCTTAGGAAAGAGGCGGGTCGCCGGCCAGAGTGACGTCACAGGGCAGGTAAGTGCGTGTGAAGCTGCCGTAGGGCGGGGACTATCGCGCTCGGCATCGCTACAATCGGCTAGCGATGTCGCAGTGTGCAAAGTACCCCTAAGAGTCTCTCTCTCTGTCTCTCTCCCACTCTCCTTCTCTCCCTTTCTCCCACTCACCTTCTCTCCCACTTTCCCTTTCTCCCTCTCCCTTTTTCCCACTCTCCCTTTCCCCACTCTCCCTTTCTCCCACTCTCCCTTTCTCCCACTTTCCCTTTCTCCCTCTCCCTTTCTCCCACTCTCTCTTTCTCCCACTCTCTCTTTCTCCCACTCTCTCTTTCTCCCACTCTCCCTTTCCCCACTCTCCCTTTCTCCCACTCTCCATCTCCCAACTCTTCCTCTTTCTCTCCCTCTTTCCCACTCTCCGTCTCTCTCTGTCTCTCTCCCTCTCTCACCACCAAAATCATATTAACTGACACATAAGGTGTTTTATACTAAGAATGTCCTTGGTTACAAATCAGAGCTCTTATTAATGACCTGTAGCAAAACAGAAGCAATGCTATGATTGGTTGCTATAGGCCACCTGATAAATATTGAGGCTAACTGTCAAAACAGCCAATATGTTACCTCACACATCCAAACAGTGAGGTTTTTTTTCAAATAACTGTAAAGCGCAGGGTTAAAATTCCCCCTCAAAACATAGTCTATGATGTTCCCTGAGTCAAATGAGGTGTCTGTGCAAAATTTTGTAATTGTAAATGCGACGGTGTGTATTCCTTAAGTGGACACACACACACACACACACACACACACACACACAGCTTTATATATTGGATATAGTATAAATATTTTTCCTACTAGTGACCATGTAGTTCTCTCTATGTTAGATCTGCTGGGAGAAAGACTCCGTAGGCCTCATTTAGACATCCATATATTTTTTCGGACAGGAAAAAAATGACTTTTTTCATCACTGAAGTTCATGTACGTTTCATCCATTTTGGCCTGTATGTCAGTTTTTACCATCAATGTGGCATCACATTCTCTCCTATTGAAAAGAGTTTCTCCTACCAATTAAACACTTCCTTTTGTAGCCAATTTTAATTTTTTGAGCTTTTGTCTTTCCCATCCTTTCTTCCATAACTTTGTTTTTCGCAGGATGAGTCGTAGTTTGAAGCCATTTGTTTTAACAATCATTCTACTGGAAAAAGCAGAAAAAAATCCAAGTTTGGTGAAATTGTGAAAAAACAAAATGCAATTCCTCCAGAGCTATTTGAGTTTTGTTTTTACATTCTGTGGTAAATTGAAAAGTCAGTATGATTTATGTCATAACAAACTTGTAGACATATATATTTTTCATTTTGGTGAAGAAAAACAATTCAGGAATTTGTTAAAAAACAAATTTTATGTTTGTGTTGCAAATTTCTGAGACTGTAATATTTTTACTTTTTTGTCAATTAAGTTGGATGAGGACTAAGGCCATGTTCACACAGGACATTTTTGCAGCGTTTTTTTCTTGACCAAAACCTGATCTTGTGGCAGGATGTCTCCTGGGAGCCATCTGCGGTTTTGGTGCGGTTTATGTGGCTTTTTTTGTGGCGTTCTTACAGCGTTTTTTTATGTGCTGTCAAGACCAGCAAGGGTTCAACAGTACCCAAGTGCTGGGTCGGGCCGAGATTGACCTGGATCCGACACTTGGGTAGTAAAAAAAAAAAAGGTAGAAAGACAAAAAAAAATAAGTGAAGCAAGCGCGCTATGCTTACCAGTCTCCAGTAGATGCTAGAGTGTATGGGCTCCTTCAAGGTATGATGTCATTCACGCCCACTAACCCAGCTAGTCACGCCCAGGATCAGCTGGGTTAGTGGAAGGAGCACATACATACATAACCTGGAAGGAGCCCATACATTCTATGATCATCCGTACCTGTTCCAGCGGCCACTCCTACTTCCGGTGCCGCTCATTAACCTCATGCATATTCACTGCTTCCCCCCCCACTGGAGTCTGTGGGTCTATCGTACAATAATAAATAAATAAATTAAAAAAATGACATAGGGTCCCCCCATATTATGATACCCAGCACAGATAAAGCCTATAGCCACTGGCTGCAGCCCCCAGCTGTGGGCTTTATCTTGCCCTGGTGCGTTGGCAATCGGCGTAATAAAGGGGTTAATCACAGCTCATAGCTGCGAATAAGCCCTAGATTGGTAATGGCAGGTGTCTGAGACCCCCCCATCACCAATCTGTAATAAGTGACAAGAAAAAAACACAAAGGCTATGTTCGCACGTTGCGTTTTTTTACCGCGTTTCTGCAGCGTTTTTGGCAGCAGCGTTTTTGGGCAAAAAGGCATGCGTTTTTGTTTTCCAGCAAAGTCTATGGTAAAAGCAGAAATCCTGTCTGCACTTTGCTTTTTTTTCAGCAGCGTTTAATTTGCATATTTGTGGTCAAAAACCATGCTGAAAAAGAAGCAGCATGTCAGTTGTTTTTGCCATTTCTGCAGCGTTTCCTTAACATTGGAGTCAATGAGAAATGGCAAAACGCATGTTGAAGTGAATAATTTGCGTTTAATGTGCGTTTTACATGCTTTTTACCAGCGTTTTACAAACCAAAAACGCAGGTGCAGTAGGCAAAGAAACCAGGCACAAACGTCATTACCTACATCACTTCCTTTGTACTATAAATACAGAGCTGAGTATGTTTCAGTGCCTGCTACTATTGTGATTTCTCATAATAGATAAACTTTGATCTACTGAAATTTATAATGGCTTGGTTCCAGCGAATGAAGATCGATGTTGCAAAATTAATTGCTATGGTAAGTACCTGATTTTTTTTTCAATATTTTGCTTAAAAAATGTTATAATGATAATGGCAAGCTTTATAATCTTAGAAATTTAGGAATCACTTCTTTACTAATTTGTAAAATTATGTTACAGGTTGAATCCATGCCATGCCTTTGGGATCCCACATGCCCTGACTATATGCAAAAAAACAAGAGGATGGACTGTTGGGGAACAATCTGTGCTGAACTGTTCCCACAATGGCATGAGGCTGATGCAGCCTTACAACATAAAATTGGTATATTTCTTGTTTAAATTAGTTGTTTTTATACTGTTACTATACTTATTAAAATTAATATAAGTTTTGTGTTTTTTTATTTCATTGCACAATTAAAATAGAGCTTGATGTGCGGAAAAGGTGGCGTTCAGTTAAGGACAGATTTCACAAGATAAGGAATGAGGGCATGAAAAGTGGCAGTTCCCCTAAAAAACCAAATTTCATCTATTATGATGAGCTGTCATTTCTCTGCACAAGTCGGAAAACTAGAGAGTAAGTATTCATGTAACAGTATGTTAAAATTGTTATATGACAATAATGTTATCATCACAATAAATTACATTGTATTTATTTGTTTTTTATTTTTTCTTTCACCTCAACAGAACTTCAGGAAATGTAGCAGTACAAACACCTGTTGATGATGAAGAGGGGCAAGAGAGCCTTCTTCAACCACACCAGGAAGGGCCATCAGCCAATATAGATCAATTTTCATCTGAACATGAAGGGGATATAGAAAGTGGTACTGTTCAAGATAAATCACCACCTATACCTACAATAATTACCTCAGGTCCCACAAAATATATTAAGCCAAATAACAAAAAAAAAAACACCAAAAATATCCAATTAGAGGAGGACGTTATTTGTAACGAAACCTTAAAATTATTGAATACTAGTGCCAAAGAAGATGACATTGATCATTTTGGCATTAGTATAGCAGGTAGAATCCGTAAAATTAAAGATGAGAAGAAAAGAAATACATGCATGACAGCCATATGTGGGATGCTGACTTGCTATGAGGAAGAGGGTAGTTTCCCTTCCTCTGGCGCAATTATTTCTAAAATTGAACAATTTTTTGATGACGTCAAAAACCCACCAGCCCAAAAGAATACAGCTACTATTGCCCATAACCCAATCTACATACAAAAACCTTATTCTCTAAATACAAATACATATAATCAAAATGTGCCCCAACAATATTTGCATCCAGGCATTCAAACTCAAAAACCACAATCTAGTCAAATGAATATCCAACCCCCATTAAATGTTAATTTGCATTCCCAACAACCACCACAAGGATATTTCAGCAGGCAATTATTTTCAGAACCATAATGTCATAATGATATAATGTTATGTTTATGTTTATAAAAAATTATGTATTTTTCATAAATATCAATTATATGTTGCACATATGTTTAAATGTGCATAAAAATGGCTTTATGACGTAAATAAAGCTTTGAAAATAAATTATTTTATTTGTGACATCAAAATCTGTGTTTGTATAATTTAAATTTGCAACATATGAAGTGTTTTCATGTTCAATCTTGATGATTTTAGAGTTATCATTGCGTCAGGAAGTGACATCATAACAAATTAACATAAGCAAGACAGGAAAGGCAGACATTTTTGTATTTGAATCATTTAACTTTATTTTTGAGTTCAATGACATGACAAACGCATATGCGTTTTTAAGAAGAAAAACGCATGTAAAAAGCGCTAAAAACGCAATAAAAACGCTACAAAAACGCATGCGTTTTTAGCGCTAAAAAATGGTCAGAAGCCATTTGGTCAAAAACCAAGGGAAGGAAAACGTGCAGAATAAACTGCAGGTACACCGACGCAACGTGCGCACATAGCCAAACACCGAAAAAGTCCTTTATTTGAAATAAAATACAAAAATCCCCCTCTTTCACCACTTTATTACCCCCATAATCACCCCTGCAGGTCCGACATAATCCACACGAGGTCCCACGGCGATTCAGCTCTGCTACATCTGAAGATCGCAGTGAGCGCCATAGAACAGGACTACCTGCTGTGAGCTCCAGAGAATGAATCGATCAGCGCTCACTTCACTCAGGTGATTCCCGGTCACAGCTGGTGAAACCTGTGACCATGAATATCCTGAGTGAGGTCACTGCTGAATGCGCGGCTCACTCATTCTCTGTATAGACCCACAGACCGGGTCTGTGATTGGTTGCAGTCAGATGCTGTTGGCGCGTCTGACTGCAACCAATCACATGAAAGCAGTGAATATGCGGGGAATATATGGGGAAGTGAAGTAACCACGGGAGCGTACAGCCGCATTGGTAATTCAGTAAATATACGTGCCTGCTCCAATTCCCCTGTCCCCAGCACCATTTAAATGCCGGCCAGATACCCTGGATCAATTCCGGGTATCTAGTGACAGGTGGACTCGCAGGGTATTTGTGAGTCCACCTGTCACTAGGGTGAAAACCGCAGCAAAAGTGCTGAAAAGAATTGACATGCTGATTCTTTTTAGAACTCAGCAAAACCAGAGGTGGTTCACAAAACCGTCAGGAAAAAATCCTGATGTGTTTGTGTGTGTGCATGAGATTTCAGAAATCTCATAGACTTTGCTGGGTCTGTAAAAAGCAGCGTTTTATTAGCATGGATTTGCATAAAACCAAGGCAAATATGTAACTAAAAAATGCTGCAAAAACGCCCAGTGGGAACATAGCTTTACTCTTTGTGCGACTAGGTGATCAGCTGACAGTTTTATTGATGCTAATTTGGGGTAACTATGACATTTCAATCTGTTTTCATTGCATATTTTTAGGGTGGAGCAGTGATTGAAAAAAAAAACCCAGCTCTGGCATTTTGGTTTTTTTTCCTCATTATGGTATACCAATCAGGTTAATTAATTTTATATTTTTATAGATCGGACTTTTATGAATGTTGCAATACTAAATTGGTTACTTTTTAAGAATATTTGCAATATCTTTATTTTTAATTAGGGAGAGAGGAAGCGATGAGTCGAATGTAAATTTTTTACATTTTTTTATTAACCTGAGATCACCTGATTATTTATACTATATACTGCAATATGGCGTTCTCTGTTGAATCTCAGCATATAGCCAGCTTCAGATGAGGACCAAGATGGCCGTGATGGGGGCCTTCAGAATAGTAACCCATCACATCATGGGGCACAAGCATCCATTTAAATGTCAGCACCAGAGATTGAACCATTTAAGAAAGCGACAAATGACACTATTTAATATTACCGGCATCTGCAGTGTGCAGGTAGAGATCAGTTTCTGAGCCTAATCCACATGCAATAAATCATGCAATAATAAACATCTACATGAGGTTGTGTTAACTTTAGTGATGAGCGAACCCAAACTTTAAAGTTCAAGACTTGTATCGGATGCTTCCTGAACTCCGAACATGGACTTTTCACGGAGGTATGTTGTACAATTTGGGTTCGGATTGGCGAATTAAGTGTGTTGAAAGGCTGCAGCGCAGCCAATCAGCAAGCTTTTCAGCTGTGGGCACTTCAAGAACCAGCTATGCCAAGAATGACATGGATGTGATCGGCCAGCTCACAATGTGACCCGGTCTGTATAAAAGGCGGATCACAGGTGGCACCGCAATTCTGTTCTGAGTCTAGTGCAGAGTATCCTAATAGAGCCTAGTGCAGTAACAGAGCCTAGTGCAGAGTGCCGTAACAGAGCCTAGTGCACAGTGCCGTAACAGAGCCTTGTGCAGGGTTTCATAACAGAGCATAGTGCAAAATACGCTAACAGAGCCTGGCACACAGTGTCATAACAGAGCTTGGTGCAGAGTACCCTAATAGAGTCTAGTGCTCAGTGCTGTAACAGACAGAGCCTGTTGCAGAGTGCCGTAACAGAGCCCGGTGCAGAGTGCCGTAACAGAGCCTGGTGCAGAGTGCCCTAATAGAGCCTGGTACAGAGTGTCCAAACAGTGCCTGACGCAGAGTAACCTAATAGAGCCTGGTGCAGAGTACCCTAACAGCATAATAATCTGCTGGGAAATCTCTCTCTTGTGCACTTTTTTGGAGTACAAAGAATGAGGAGGTTGCGGCGGCTGGGACAACCTAATCCCCTGCATCAATTGCCAGATCCTTGTTCTCCTCCTCAATGGACATATTACTTTTGAGTCTCTGCTTGCTGACTGGCTCTGCAGCGGAACTCGCCTTTTGCTGTGGGCTCTGCCCACGAAGACACGCCCTCTCTGTTCCCACACTTAGGAGTAATGGCGTCTGCTGATTTTGCTAATACGCCACACACAGTCCATTAAACAGAAAGTTCAATAGGAGCACAGTACCTGATGATTGCGGGCACAAATATCCTGTTCGTGACGCCAAATGTAGCGCCCCACGGGGCAAGTGTTTTAACCTACCTGTTGCCGGGCCGGGAGTGCAGATCCTCGGCGTCGTCACAGGGTGGCCTGGCCCAGAGGCATACAGGAAGGAGCATGGGAGGGTGGCAGGGGGTTTAGGAAAGTCTATTAGGATCGTGATGCCACCTGTGGTATGCGGCCAGGGATGGGGGCCGCCGCTGAAGGGTCTCTCACCAGGGCAGATGTCAGGTCAGGTTTAGCCCAGATGGTGCTGCTCCCCACAGGCAGAGCGGGATTACCCCGGGAGGATGGCGGGGATTTCGTGGTAGTCCCTGTTGGCGCCGCAGCGCTGGGCGTCGGTGCTGGTTAAAGGGGAGGCAGAGGCAGGGGCTGTGGTTCCAAGTGTTTTTACTCACAAATCCTTTTGCATGCTGCCCGAGGTACTGTTTTCTGCCACGATGGGCTCCAGCCAAGCCTTGATCCGTCGGCAGTCACCGCAGGTGCCCGTGAAAGTTTAGTGAAGTGTCCCTCTGTAGTTATTCAGAACCCAGGCCGAGCCTCCTGCTCTAAGCCGTGGGTCCACGAGTAAAGAGGAAACACTAACCCCAGTTGTCAGTGCTAGGTGCTGTCCTAAGCTGTGCCCATGAAGGTTCTCCCTTAAGTGTGATGGTTGCGCCTACTTCTACCCCATGTGGTGCCCGTCCCCAGTGGCTGCCCTAGCGACTGGGAAGTCCCATGCTTCATGATGGCTGGCTCCCCTGTCTGCCCTAGTCCAACCCCTTGTAAGTAAGCACCTGCTGTTGTTTGTGTGTGTTTTGTGAAGGCACTGGCTGGTTAACCCCCTCCTGACCCAGGATAGATACTATCCTATAAAAGTAGTGTAATACCCTGGGGTGCCTGAAGCCTAAGGGTGCCACATACACCCAATCATTGCTTTACTCCAACATGCCATTTTGGGGCTGAGTTTTATTTTTTATTTGTTTTGTATTTCGGCAACTGATCTTAGTTCATTTGAAGCATTTTTTATTCTCTCAACTCTAGTCACCGTGACATTCAATTCACCTATCATATAGATACCACCCCACCCAAATCAATTTTCTTGATGTACTGGTCATAAAGGACCCCACATTTTCTTTGTCTACTGATTTATTTTGAAAACCTACGGCTTATAACAGTTTAATGTAATACAGTATAGTAGCAATCATCCCAAATTTACAAAACCTTCCTTACCATAAGCAAAAATAGGTAATATCAGCTCACCAAGCCTGCTGCAGTCCCATAATCGTCCTGTGGTGGATGATCAGCGCACGGATGGTCAGAAGTCACCAAATAGATATAAAATATAAATCCAGCGCAATCACATGGAATATTAAAAAGTTGTCTTCTTTATTGATAGTTTTTCATAAAATCCAAAAGGTACATGCAGCATAAAAATAAAGGATGCCCAGGTCAGAGCGACGCGTTTCAACAAACTGTCTTAATCATGGTCTTAATGATTAAGACAGTTTGTTGAAACGCGTCGCTCTGACCTGGGCATCCTTTATTTTTATGCTGCATGTACCTTTTGGATTTTATGAAAAACTATCAATAAAGAAGACAACTTTTTAATATTCCATGTGACTGCACTGGATTTATATTTTATATCTATTTGGTGACTTCATTACCATAGTCTCAATTCTGCAGAATTGACCAAATTGTAAGTAAAGATTCCACTAAATGAATATGTTTAGATGAGATGCGTACTATGTTAAAAAAATGTAGTTATCCTTCATATGACACCAAACATCAAGGTTCTCACCTCGCTGTTCTATGCATCAGAATTCCTCTCCTCGACTCCCGTTCATCGATACCTATCATTCCCATATGCCTAAAACTTTTACTACTCTGCGTAAACACTGGACTATTCTTGCCTTGTCTAATCCACAAGTTAGGGAATCCACCTTTGATCGGTTATAAACGCAATATGAATCTACGTGCTGTATAAGTAAAAGCTGACATTGGCTAATTAAAAACGGTTACACATTCTTGTTTTCCTTTTTTTGCATTGACGCACTTCCGCCTTCTATGGCACTTTTCTCATATACCACACTTACAGCATGTGACAACACTTCCTGTGCACATGGCATATTTATACCCCTCTCTCTATACATGCACTGTACTTTCAGCGGTGCACATGTGACTGCCTCTCTGCTTCGGTAAGTCCCGGGGGTTTTCCCTACACCACCGGAAGTGTTTCTACCTTCGTTATATTGTATATTGAAGTCCCTGCCTTCCACCATGTGTTACTGTTTTCATCATTCATCTCTCACTTGCCTCTTAGATTACATTACATTACACTGTCCTCCTTTCCCTGATGTTTGGCTTTTAATTTCCCTCGTTTCTCCTCATTATCAGTACATTTACATTCATTCCTTTTATTACTCATTCTTATTATTTCACTTCTTACCTGCCAAGTCTACTTTATTCTGTTTATATCCATGTTCCATTGCTTTCTTTCCTTCTTTCATTAATTCCTATTGTCCATACGTATTTCTTATTCAATCTTTTCTTATTCTATTTTTCCTTTTTACCTTCTTTTCATTTCTTTTAGTTCATCTATTTTATTTATTTTTTTATATTGTATTATGCTTTTTCTATCTGTCTTTATTTTTTCATTTTCTCTTTCTATCATATATTTTTCTTTCAATTTTCCTTTCCTTTTTTTAATTTCACTTTTTTTTACTTTTTCTTTTATTAATTTTATTATTTGCAAATATTTTCTTTTTATTCCCTTTTTTACTGTTTTTCATTTTTGTATTTTATCTATTTTCTTGTTTTCTATTTTTTCAATTTATATTTATTTTTTTTCAATTTCTTTTTCTTTTTTCCATTTTATTTATTTTCTTTTTATCTATTTTTCCATTTTTTCTTTATCTTTCCTTCTTTTTTCTACAGTTCCCATCTCTAGTCATTTTCGCTTGATTTTTTCCTTTTCCTTTTTTATTTTTTACTGTTTGCCTTCTTTTCTTTTCTGCTTTGCTCATAAATATGGATTAAGAATTGTAATTTTTCTAATTTTCCATTAAGGCTACTTTTATTATTTCTTCAATGTTTTTATTTTGATGTCTACATTTTTAAATGTGTATACTCATTGTATCTATGTATGTTGTTGTATGCCGTGGACAAGGTTGGGTGACCGAAACTAGGGGCAGCTGCACAGGGGCCCAAAGGTTGGCGGAGCCAGTTCTACCTCCAAAACAGATGGAATTGTGCATTTTGACGAGCTCTTGAGCTGCAAAGGGCCAATATATTGTTCTTGCAGGGGCACTTTTCTGTCTGTGTCCGCTAATGACCGAAACATAGGCCTTATTCTATGTACAGACTGAATTTCCAGCTGCTGTATCATCCACCATTAACGGGGTTTTCCACTACTAATGTGACCCCTTTCATTTGTCCTAACTATTCCTAACTAAGACCTTTCCAATATACTTCAGCTACCTACCCTGCTCCTGTAAGCTGATCTCTCTACCTTTATTGATGGTCTAGCTTTGATCCTTTCAGTCTGAAGATTGGCATACTGAGCAGGGTGCAGTCACTGAGTGCAATGAGTTCACCTCAGGTCAGTTAACCTATGGTCACAGCTGGGGTACCATGGGAACACCAGTTGTGACCTCAGGTGAAGTCATTGAACTCAATGCCGGATTACCGGATTTAGGTATGTTCACACAATGAGTATTTGGTTGTAGATGTTTCTGCACCAAATCTACATCTCCTGGCAAAAAATGCACCGATACCACAGGCATTTTGATGCGGTATCGGTGCATTTTTTTGCCAGGACATGCATATTTGGTGCAGAAATTTAAAGTGCCAGAAATGTCACATCTAATGGATGCAACAATTCTGAGGTGGCTGCAGACTGCTATTTTTAGGTTGAGCGGCCCAATAACAATGGGCTTCCCCAGAATACCAGCCCCCAATTGTCTGCTTTATCTTGGCTGGGTATCAAAATTGAGCCGAACCTCCCGACGTTTTCCTAAAAATTATTTATTCAAATAATTTTTAAAAAAAGACGCATGGGGTCCCTTGTATTTTGATACACAGCTAAGATAACATGCACAGCTGGAGGCTGCAGCCTCCAGCTTTATGCTTTAACTGTGCTGGATACCAAAATACAGGGGAGCCCTGTGACATTTTTTCCAATTGTTTATTTATTTTTACACTCCGCTTCCTGTTTCAGACAGCTACTTTGAGGGCAGCGAATCACAGAACCCGACACAGAGGTTGGGCGGGGGAAGCAGTGAATATTCATGAACTTTAATGATTGGTTCAGGAAGCAGTGCGACAGCCACGGGGAAACTCAATAAGTATAATTCTCCTGTTTTAATGACCGCATGTCAATTATTTTTTTTGGACTGCTTCTCCCAGTCACAGTAATGTCAGTAGCATACATTGCTACGACACTACCATGATTGGCAAGCAATCCTAATATGTTTAGCGGCTGAAAATCAGGCATCAAACATGTGGGGAAGAGACTCGAAACTCACGACGCGAGAACCAAAATACTGAGTAACGGATATCGAGAATATCTTAATATTCATATGAGTAATGAATAGTAATTGTTGCCGAAGTCCATGCACTTGTTGCAGTGAGAACCCCATTCAAATGTGGGTAATGGATTTTTTTTAGTCTGCTGCGTGTGAAGATGCCCTGTGACAATTTCTTAGAACTTATATTTTTTTTCTAAACTATATCACCAACATATTTTAGATTTGTATGTGGGAAGATGAACATGTTTTTGAAGTATGTTGCTATTATGGTTAAATAAATAGTATATTATATAAAAATATATCATTGATATTTTTTAGTATAAAAAAATAAAAAAAATTGGTTAATATAAGTGCTGCTGAGTGTTATAGACAGGCAAAATATATCTTGATAACAATTTATATTTTGGTTAAATAACTCTGAAAAAGAATGTATCCATAATTCTAGTTTGCGCAGATTCTTAGACAATGTGTTCTTATTTGCATCCACTGATAGTGACAAATGCCCTGCGGAATGAACTGGAACGCCCATATCCTCCCATATGTTTGACTTTCAGAGCTGGGACGGTGAGGTGATGAAAAACTTCTATCATACATGAGAAACGTATTTGTGTAGAAAACACAGGTGCAGGTCATGTGTCAAATGGACAGGTATTCGTGCCTTTATTTAAATTTGAGGTCTATTACCCAGCTGCAGACCTAAATATGTCTAGCGGTCTGGGTATCCATGATCCATCTCCTTAGGGAGCATTCACATGCTTGTCTGCACTGTTATGAACCCAAAAAACAAATTACTTTCATGTGCCATACATTCTTAACAGAGCTTCATGCATGGCAGAGTCTGATCAATAAAAAACGATCATGGCAGGGCATACACTGAACAAGGCAGAACAAGGCGCAGGGATCCATTTAAAAAATGAAGTTGTGAACAGTTTCAATAAACTGGGGAAAGTGGGGGGTGCGTCTTATAGTCTGAATGTGGCTGCGGGGAATGAGGGTGCTACGGTGGAGCGGGTCATCGGTGGCATGCGCAGGCTGTAGCAGCCTGCCGTGACCACGTGGGCCCGCTCATTTGATATGCACGCCCATCCTCCCACCCATCATCCCTCAGCGCTGAAGCCGGCGCTGACAGGTGGCGGCATGATGGGCAGGGGTTGCGCACATAATTAACAGCCGGCACGCGTGATCACCCCTGGCAGCTACAGCCTGGAGTGATCATGTACGGCTGTATTCACTGCCCCCCACGCATCATCATCAGCGCGAGGTGCAGTGAATCAGTATACTCACCCGTCACCGTTGTCTGAAGCATCGCTATCTCCTCCTGTCTGCCGACCAGCTGATCTCTGTGTAGAGAGCGGTGAGTACAGTGATGACATCATCGCTGTGCGCAGTGCTAGTCTTCACACAGGTCAGCTGACAGGCAGACAAGACGAGCTATGATGCAGACAACGGTGACGGCTCCACACTCCAGCTGCGCTGCTGCCGGCACTGACATGAGGAGCGATGCTGCATGGAGCGAGGAAAGGTGAGTATAAACGTTTATTTTTTTTGTGTGCCATAGGATACAGGTAATTTAGCAGGATGGTGGTATATAGCAGGATGGATGGGGGTATATATCAGGATGGATGGAGGTATATATCAGAATGGATGGGGGTATATATCAGGATGGATGGGGGTATATATCAGGATGGATGGGGGTATATAGCAGGATGGATGGGAGTATATAGCAGGATGGGGTATATAGCACGATGGATGGGGGTATACAGCAGGATGGATGGGGTTATACAGCAGGATGGATGGGGGTATACAGCAGGATGGATGGGGGTATATAGCAGGATGGATGGGGTATATAGCAGGATGGATGGGGGTATATAGCAAAATAAGGGCATATACCAGGATGGCGCTATGTAGCAGGATGGGGGCTATAACAGGATGGCGGTATATAGCAGGATGGGAATATATACCAGGATGGGGTACATATATACAAGGATGGGGATCCTATACAAGGGAGGAGGATCATTACCAGGATGGGGTACCTTAGTTAGAGAATTTGGTGACATTACCCCCAAAACAGTGTCAGCAGCAGATCCTCGCCTTTGCGTCATGACCACATTTTTTTCTTAAAATTTTATTTTCCTATTTTCCTCCTCTAAAACCAAGGTGCGTCTTATGGTCCGGTGCGTCTTATAGTCCGAAAAATACGGTATGTATCCATGTCCTACTTATTTTAAAAATGGACAGTTGTCACGCTCCCCGGATCCCGGTGCCACCTGTCACTCACCGCTCTGGTCCCCGGTCCTCCTGCCCGCGGCTGCCCCTCTCACTCCCCCTCCTGTGTGTCCTCCATGCCTCCCGTCCGCCGGTCCCGGCGTCCCGCTGCAACCCAGGACTCTGTGCCTGGTTCCCCTGCATCTCCTCCACCTTCCTCTCTGCTTCCTGCACTGGTCTCCGGCACTCGGGCCTCACGCATGCACATTAGGGTGCGGGCGCGCTCACTCACCTCTACTTAAAGGGCCAGCGTCCCTGGAACAGGATATGGCTGTTTACAGGTACAGGGTATTTAAGACTTCCTTTTCCACGTGGGCGGTGCCTGTTCAACGTCTTCCTGTAGCTAGGTGTTCAGGTCCCTCTGTGCCTTGTACCCAGATTAACCCTGTCTCTTCCGCAGTGCTCGTCTGCCGTCCTGACTGTGTCCAGCTTGCCGGTTTCCCAGGAGGTGTCCCGGTGACTGTCTGCTGTGGATCCCGCCATTCCTTCAGCTTGAACCCGTCACCGACTCTGGATTCCACCTGGATACTTCAGCCTGCACGTCACGCTGAATCCGGACCCCGTCTGCTGTTACTACTCGGCACCTGTACCCGGTTCCAGTCATCCGTCCTGCCTACAGTTCCCGTTGGACTAATAGTCATCTCCCGTACAGACTTCTGAAGGACCCGTATTCCGTACCCCTAGTGTTCCGGCTACCATGCATCTAGGCCCTCTGGAGGGGTGATCGGACAGTCCCTGTATAGGGGTTCGCTCCTGGTTGCCTCTCTGGTGGAGTCCTGTCTCGGTCCTGTGGATCCACCTCCAGGACGTTACAACAGTACACGGTTGACTAAACTAATGTGTGATTCTGCAGGTATAGATATCATGTTAGTGGAATGGCAAGTGGAGCAGGATGTCCAGTGCCTGACATGCAACTATAAGAATGCATTCACATTGTCATAAGGGAGTTTAAACAGCGCCTATAATCGTGTCTCATATATATATATATATATATATATATATATATATATATATATTATATATACATATATATACATATATATATATATATAATATATATACATATATATGTATATAAATATATATATATATATATATATATATATATACACACACACACACACACACACACACACACACACACACACACACAGTGTCTTGCGAAAGTATTCGGCCCCCTTGAATTTTTCAACCTTTTCCCACATTTCAGGCTTCAAACATAAAAATAAAAATGTGAATGTTATTGTGAGGAATCAACAACAAGTGGGACACAATTGTGAAGTTGAACTCAATTTATTGCTTATTTTAAACTTTTGTAAGAAATAATAAACTGAAAATTGGGGGAGTGCAATATTATTCGGCCCCTTTACTTTCAGTGCAGCAAACTCACTCCAGAAGTTCATTGAGGATCTCTGAATGATCCAATGTTGTCCTAAATGACTGATGATGATAAATATAAGCCACCTGTGTGTAATCTAGTCTCTGTATCAATGCACCTGCTCTGTGATAGTTTCAGTGTTCTGTTGAAAGCACAGAGAGCATCATGAAGACCGAGGAACACAACAGGCAGGTCCGTGATACTGTTGTGGAGACGTTTAAAGCCGGATTTGGTTACAAGAAGATTTCCACAACATTAAATATCCCAAGAAGCCCTCATATTGAAATGGAAACAGTATCATACCACTGCAAATTTACCAAGACCCGGCCGTCCCTCAAAACTTTAATCTCAAACAAGGAGAAGACTGATCAGAGATGCAGCCAAGAGGCTCATGATCACTCTGGATGAACTGCAGAGATCTACAGCTGAGGTGGGAGAGTCTGTCCATAGGACAACAATCAGTCACACACTGCAAAAATCTGGCCTTTATGGAAGAGTGGCAAGAAGATATCCATAAAAAGTGTTGTTTAAAGTTTGCCACAAGCCACCTGGGAGACACACTAAACATGTGGAAGAAGGTGCTCTGGTCAGATGAAACAAAAAAATCGAACTTTTTGGGCACAATGCCAAACAATATGTCTGGCGTAAAAGCAACACAGCTCATCACCCTGAGCACACCATCCCCACTGTAAAACATGGTGGTGGCAGCTTCATGTTTTGGGCCTGCTTTTCTTCAGCAGGGACATGGAAGATGGTTAAAATTGATGGGAAGATGGATGGAGCCAAATACAGGACCATTCTTGAAGAAAACCTGTTGGAGTCTGCAAAAGACCTGAGACTGGGACAGAGATCTGTCTTCCAACAAGACAATGATCCCAAACATAAAGCAAAATCTACAATGGAATGGTTCACAAATAAACGTATCCAAGTGTTAGAATGGCCAAGTCAAAGTCCAGACCTGAATCCAATCGAGAATCTGTGGAAAGAGCTGAAAACTGCTGTTCACAAACGCTCTCCATCCAACCTCACTGAGCTCGAGCTGTTTGCAAAGGAAGAATGAGCAAGAATTTCAGTCTCTCGATGTGCAAAACTGATAGACACATACCCCAAGCGACTTGCAGCTGTAATCGCAGCAAAAGGTGGCGCTACAAAGTATTAACTTAAAGGGGCCGAATAATATTGTACGCCCCAATTTTCAGTTTATTATTTTCTATAAAAGTAAAAATACGCAATAAATTTCGTTCAACTTCACAATTGTGTCCCACTTGTTGTTGATTCGTCACCATAACACTAACATTTTTATCTTTAGGTTTGAAGCCTGAAATGTGGGAAAAGGTTGAAAAATTCAAGGAAGCCGAATACTTTCACAAGGCACTGTATATCTGTAACACGCACGGGGCAGGGTTTAAACTTACTCGTCGCCGGGCCAGTGAAGTCGGGTCTGAAATGTTACGGGTGACCCTGCCTGACTTCGTGGCCCCGAGGTGTACAACAAAAGGTGGAATGGAGATGGGATGAGGATGGGTGATAATGAGGATGATAGGAGTTGTGGTTGTCTCGTGACGCCACCTGCGGTATACAGCCAGGGACTAGGTTGGTTGTCCTAGTGACTGGGAGAGTGCCATGCATTGTGATGGCCACCCCCCTATCTAACCCAGGCCTTCCCCTGGTGGGAAAGCACCTAACTGTGTATGTAAGGTGAAATGTGGAAACAGCGGCGGTTAACCCCCTCCTTACCAGAGGTGAATACTGCACCTTAAGTGAGGTGCAGTACCCTGTGGCAACTGAAGCCTCAGGGGCACCACACACACACACACACACACACATATACATTAAAGGTACTATCTAACACAGTGATCCCCAACCTTTCTGAACTTGAGAGCCACATTCAGCTCTTAGAGAGGGTGCAAGCCACATTCAACTCAATGAGAGGGTCGTAAGCCACCTTCTACTTCACCCCTACAGTGGTTACACCTTCAGCCCACATTACTGGTATAATGACAGCCAAAGCGTTTCCACAAAAATCACACAAAGGCAGTATACCAAAATTCAAGAGTTCTCAATACCTCAGTTCAGTATTCTCGCATCAAGCACTCCCACCACACTGTCATATCCAGCTTCAAACACCTTCTCTGACAGGTAGTATCATCCTGTCTCCAGCTTAACATACATAAATTAGCTCTAAATCTCCAAGGCCAGTATGTGGTCATCCAGAACAGCTCTTCTGTGTGGGACTACTCACATAACTCATAACTGCTCTTCATAGCTGCTAGACATGGTGCTAATACAACAAGCTGGCAGACAGCCGCAAGCCACATATCACAGGCCTGCGAGCCACAGGTTGGGGATCACTGATCTAGCATAAGATACAATATGCATCTCTACACTATTTATTATATTGTTGGATATAAATAATCTAGTGATACAGAATGGATAACTGTCAGAAAAAGTTTGAACTTTATGGACAAAAGTATGTTTTCAAGTTATATATTTATGTAAATGTGTGTAGCAGATTGGAGGAGTTCCAGAACCAGAGTCCCCGATGAATCTCTGATAAAGCTGTTCTGCAAAATGATGCGCAGCAGGCAAAACTAACAGCTCAGCAAGCCCTTGATCCTATAGAATGACAGAGGACAGAGCTGTCATTCATAGCGTCCATGGACACTGTGAGAGGTTGAATTGTGACAGCACCACCTCTTTTATGTGGGCCACCGGACCCTTAGGTTTCCCAGGAATCCACAATGAAAGGCCCTTGCAAGGTGATCTGGTCTGTATCCCTTACAAAGGATGAGATACTGGAGAGAATTATGAACTTTCCGAGAATCAATAATTGTTTGTACTTCGTGCCCTTAAAGGAGTTGCCGACATAACAAAAATTTTTGAGTTTAAGCTAATCTGTGCTGTATTGTCATATAAAACACCCCTACATTGTTATTTTTTGTTTTCTAACTTTTGTTCCTCTTGAATTATTCCTTTATTCTCTGCAGCTCTCTGTTTACATTCAGCACAAGTAAACTGACCACTTCCTGTGCAAAACCTCAGTCAGAGCTGGCACCGCCCGGCCTCAGTGTCCAGCCCCACCCCAGTGTCCAGCCTCACCCCCTGCCCACCCACTGCACACACATTCCCTGTCAGTATTCTTCCCCAGCACCTGACCTCTTATCACTACAGCATTGCAAATAACAGCCGCACATCGGGCTCTGCATCCCTCCCCCCACACACTGCACACATAGGGCTCTGCACCCTACACCACATCGGGCTCTGCACCGCATACACACATCGGGCTCTGCACCGCATACACACATTGGGCTCTGCACCGCATACACACATCGGGCTCTGCACCGCATACACACATCGGGCTCTGCACCGCATACACACATCGGGCTCTGCACTGCATACACACATCGGGCTCTGCACCGCATACACACATCGGGCTCTGCACCGCATACACACATCGGGCTCTGCACCGCATACACACATCGGGCTCTGCACCGCATACACACATCGGGCTCTGCACCGCATACACACATCGGGCTCTGCACCGCATACACACATCGGGCTCTGCACCGCATACACACATCGGGCTCTGCACCGCATACAAACATCGGGCTCTGCACCGCATACACACATCAGGCTCTGCACCGCATACACACATCGGGCTCTGCACCGACCCCTCCCACCCCCATAGGCAACACATGTAGGGAGTACATACTCACCCGTCCTCGGTCCCCGCCGCTCCTGCACGTTCGCGCGCTGTCTGTGCTCTGGCCATATCAGCACAGTAGTGACGTCACCGCTGTGCTGAAGAGAGCACAGACAGCGGGACAGTGATGAGAAGCGCAACGCTCCTTCTCATCAGCGCTTTCAAATATACTGGCATCTGTGATCTGTGATGCCGGTACATTTGAATGTGCGATCCTGAGCAGGGGGTTTGGTGCTGGCGGTGACATCATGGCAGCCGCCACCAGGCCCCGCCCCCAGGTCATGGGTCCCACAGAAGTGCAGGGGGAGGTTGTGGGCAGAGTACGGGTGCGGGGGAATGTGTGGGAGGGTGCAGGGATGGGGGGCGGGGACTCACGCACTGTACAGCCCAGCAGGGAGGCGACATGCTGTTTCCAGATTTGCATGTCAACATAGTCCTGCCCATGTTGACATGAAATGACCGGAAGCAGCAAAATCGCGGCAGGAGCGATCACATGACCACTCTGAGCCGGGGGAGAGGGGCTGACAGCAGGGCAGGTAAGTGCTCTCTATCTACTTACCTGCCCCAATGTAGCCCAATATGGTAATAATGAAAAAAACTCAAAATAAGCCGGATAACCCCTTTAACTATGATTGATTGATTGAAACCAGAGGAGGCAGGGAAGAGGGAGAAGAAAAACGAAGGGACAAACTCCTTTAGTAGTGATCTATGGAACACAATCAGGATGTGAAAACATGGTGTAAGTTTTAGTCTAAAGGCCATTGGATTAAAAAACTTCAAAATCTCATATGTTGAAATATACTTAAGACTCAATTTCCCTGGTGATACTTTCAACTTAATATTCTTAGATGACAACCAAACGTTATCACTAGTATGGGCGAACCAGCAGATCGGGGATGGATTGGCGGGTCCAATCAAATTTTTAAAAAAAAAACCTGGTTCGGGAACGGAATTAATCCCGGATATCTGCCCGGATGCCGATCCACATTTAAAGCCTGCTTTACACGTTGCAATTTCGCATACGATATCGTATGCGATTTGCAACGCCCCCATCGTATGTGTGGCATGTTCAATTTGTTGAACGTGCCGCACAAACGATTAACCCCTGTCACACGTACTTACCTGTCCATACGACCTCGATGTGGGCGGCGAACATCCACTTCCTGGAGTGTGAGGGATGTTCGGCGTCACATCGACGTCACGCGGCAGCCGGCCAATAGAAGCGGAGGGGCGGAGATGAGCGGGACGTAAACATCCCGCCCACCTCCTTCCTTCCGTATTGTCAGCGGGAGCCGCGGACGGAGGTAAGCTGTCGTTCAATGTTCCCGGGGTGTCACACACTGCGATGTGTGCTGCCTCGGGAACATTGCACAACCGCACGTTCAATTCATAAGAAATGAACGACGTGCATGCGATGAACGGATTTTCGTTCAATCGCAATCGCACGTACCTGTCACACACTACAATGTACGTTACGATGCCGAATGTGCGTCACTTACGACGTGACCCCGCCGACACATCGTAAGATATATTGTAGTGCGTAAAGCGGGCTTTAGTCTATGAGGAACCGAATCATACGCTTTAAAATCATGGTAGAAAGGGGGAATAAAGCAGGTGCATTATCATTATACTTACCAAGTCTCCTGCGCAGCTGTAACACTACTTCTGGGGCCGCTTATTACCCTCATGCATATGCACTGTATCCCCGGCAGTGCCGCCGTCTGTGATTGGTTGTGGTCAGACAGTGGTCGCACCCAGTGTCAGAGTGTGCTCCACACAACATAAACAGAAAACAGGATTCTACCATTATCCACCCAGTTTGCTGTTAATTGCAACCTTTTATACACATGTAAAACTCCCACAACCCTTTGCAGCAGTCCCTATATAACACCAGAGAACTCCTGGCCTGTCTCTTATAAGGTCAGTGCAAGTAGTAATACTGTGGAAGAAAAAAAGCGCAATAGGGTCTTATCCAGGTGAAAAATCAAATCCTACAAGGGGTAGATTGCACTCTACCTATTCTCACAACCCTATTCAGGGTGTGAGAGTCACAACCCCTTTAAGCACATGTGATGATGGTATCAGCAGCATCCCCGAAGTAGAACGTATAATAAATGGAAGAAATCGGGTCTATACTGCGCTAAAACACCTTGAGAATATTCAGTAAAATCTTAATTACTCACCGGTAATGGGATTTTCAATAGCCCATGACAGCACCACATGAGAGATAGGTTCCGCCCACATCAGGACAGGAAACCCACTGATAAAAAGGCGGTACCTCTCCTCCACATCAGTAGGTTTTCAGAGCCAGAGAGGACCAACAAAACACAACAAACAGATTAATCATACCACCACCCAAGGAAAAACACCCATAACTAACACTCCCCGAAGGGTGCCCACAACCAGTGAAAAGGGGGGGAACTAAGGGTGCTGTCATGGGCTATTGAAAATCCCATTACCGGTGAGTAATTAAGATTTTTCCCTGCCGCCCATGACAGCACCACATGAGAGATTTATATAGACCATCCACCTTAGGGAGGGACCACCGCCTGCAAGACCCCTCTCCCAAAGGAAAGGTCAGTTGTGGAGGACAAGTCCAGCCTATAGTGCCGAAAGAAAGTCCCAGGAGATGACCAAGTAGCCGCCCGACAGATCTGGTCAATAGAGGCATCCGCCCTCTCTGCCCAAGACGTAGACACTGCTCTAGTGGAGTGCGCCCTTATGCCCGGAGGAGGAGTGGCGTCTTTAGCCGAGTACGCCAAACCGATGGCATCCCTGACCCATCTGGCCAAGGTAGCCTTAGAAGCCCCATGCCCCCTGGACTGCCCCTGAAAAGTGACAAACAGGACCTGAGACTTCCTCCATTCCCTAGTCCTATCTAGGTACGTGACTAAGGCCCTCCGGACATCCAACGTGTGTAACCTAGCCTCCTTCTCGTTCCGAGGGGGGTCACAGAGGGAAGGGAGCACGATCTCTTGGGACCGATGAAAAGGTGTAGAAACCTTGGGCAAGTAGAAGGGATCAGTCCGCAACACCACCCTATCATCCAGAATCTGGGTATAAGGGTGAACCACAGACAAGGCTTGGAGATCCCCCACCCGCCTGGCCGAGGTGAGTGCGACGAGGAGAAAAACCTTAAGGGACAGCAGTTTGAGAGGGACTTCCCCCAAGGGCTCAAACGGTGGCCCTGTGAGGGCATCCAACACTAAATTAAGGTCCCATGGGGGAACCCTGGGAGCCTGAACAGGCACAGACCTGGACTTAGATTTAATGAACCGGCAAATCCATTCATTCTGGGCCAGACTACAATGAAACAGAGCCCCTAAGGCCGACACCTGCACCTTGAGCGTACTGGTGGAGAGCCCCAATTCCAACCCCCTCTGGAGGAATTCTAGAATAGCCGAGATAGGAGGGGGGCCCTCCGCCCGAGCCACCGACTGAAGAAGAAAGCGCTTCCAGACCCTACCGCAAATGGCCGTGGTGACCACTTTCCTACTGCGAAGAAGAGTATCGATTAAGGAAGAGGAAAACCCCCGTCGAGCTAGCAGCCGCCGCTCAAACGCCAAGCCATCAAATGGAGAGCCGGGTCGGGGGGGTGACGGACTGGGCCCTGGGACAGGAGATGAGGGGCGTCCGGGAGAACCCAAGGATCCACCAGAGACAGTGTCCGCAGTCAGTAAAACCATGCCCGTTTCGGCCAGAAGGGGGCGATGAGAATAACCTCCGCTCTGTCGGTCCGGATTTTCCGGAGAACCGAAGGCAACAGGATCAGGGGAGGAAACGCGTACAGGAGGCCGTGAGACCAAGACATCTGGAAGGCATCGAGGGCAACAGGATCGTCTCGGGGGTTGAGAGAGCAGAACCTGTCCACTTTCCGATTCGCCTTGGTAGCGAACAGGTCGAGAACAGGGGCACCCCATAGAAGCGTGAGCTTGCGAAAGACCCCCGGGTCCAAGGACCACTCCCCCTGACTGAGACAGTGCCGGCTGAGGAAGTATGCCTCCTCGTTTTCCGCCCCCTTGATATGAAGAGCTGTCAATGAGGAGAGATGTTGTTCGGCTAGCTGGAAGATGCGCATAGTCAGAGCCAGAAGAGAAGGGGATCTGGTGCCTCCCTGATGGTTGACGTACGCCACAGTCACCCTGTTGTCTGAAAGGACCCGAACATGGCGACCTCTCAAGAAGGGGAGGAACCCCTCTAGTGCCTTGAGAACCGCCATGAGCTCCCTGTAGTTTGAGGACTGTCTGACCAACCGAGCGTCCCAGGGACCTTGAAGCACCTGTTGGCGCAGATGGGCGCCCCACCCCCAACGGCTGGCATCCGTGACTATAGTGTCCGTGACCGGGGAAAGCCAAGGAACCCCCGTCCGGAGGTGAGAGGGGTCCTGCCACCAACCCAGGGAGTGCAAGGAGTCTGCAGACAGGGTCAACTTCTTCTCCAAACAGCCTCCAAACAGTCTCTGAAACCGAAGGACCTCCAACTGGAGGATTCTGGAATGCAGCTGGGCCCACCATACCCCTGGGATGCAAGAGGTAAGAGTCCCGACCAGCGACATAGCCTGCCGTAAGGACATGCCTGGGCAACTCCTTACGGAAGAGATTAAGGACAAGATCCTGGTGACCTTGTCCACCGGTAGGTGGCACAACTGACTCGTAGAGTCCAGGACGAGACCCAGGAAGACCTGACATTGGAGAGGCTGGAGTCTGGACTTCCGCAGATTCACCACCCACCCCAGGCCTTTCAGGATGGTGATGACCCTGGTCACATGAGCTGCACATAGAGACTCCGACTGACCCACTATCAGGAGGTCGTCCAGATACGGAACGATCAATATGTCCTGTTCCCTGACATGTGCCATGACCTCTGCGAGGACTTTGGTGAAGATCCGCGGGGCCATGGAAAGCCCGAATGGCAGCGCTGCGAATTGGAAGTGTCTCAGCCTCCCGGAGACGTGTAGTGCGAACCTGAGGAACCGCCGGTGAGCCGGAAAAATAGGGATGTGATAATAGGCGTCCTTCAAGTCGAGGACCGCCATAAAACACCCTGGATACAACAGTCTGACAGTTGACTTCATGGTCTCCATTTTGAAGGCTCGCTGCACCAGATGCAAATTCAAGCTCCTCAGATTGAAGATGGTGCGGGAGGTGGAGTCCGGCTTCCGAACCAGAAACAGTGTGGAGTAAAAGCCGTCCCCTTCTTGACCTATGGGGACCTCCTGAACGACTTTCCTCGAGAGGAGAGTTAGCACTTCTACTTCCAAGGCCATCTGCCGCTCTGGGGACCGCAAGGATGTTATTCTGAGAGACCCCCGAGGGGGTGAACGGAAGTCCAATTTTAACCCTTCCGCCACAATCTGAAGGAGCCACTTGTTGGAGGAGATTGCCTGCCATGCATGGAGGAAGAGGGACAGCCGACCCCCTACCTGATGACAGGCGTCATTGAGAGGGCTTGGGCTTATTATCGGAGTGCTTGCCAAAGAGAAAGCCCGAGGTATTCTTTCTACGGTCCTTCCACTGATCTTGCGGTTTTTGAGACTTCTTTGCGAAAAACTGACGTCTCCGAAAGGGCCGGCTGCGAGAGGACGCCACCGGAAAAACTGGAAACCCCTGTTTCTTATCGGATGCCTTAGTGAGGAGGTCGTCCAGGCCAGAGCCAAAAAGATAGGCACCTTCACAAGGCATGCTGCATAGTCGCCCCTTGGATTGGACATCACCCTTCCAAGTTTTCAGCCAGAGGGCCCGACGCACGGAATTGGAAAGCGCCGCCGACCTGGCAAATAGTCTTAAAGAATCAACCGAGGCATCAGCCATAAAGGCAGCAGCACCCTGTATTAAGGGCAAGGACGAGATAATATCTTTCCTAGGAGTGTCATTGCGCAACTGGTCTTCTAACTGCTGAAGCCACACCATTAAAGACCGGGCAACACAGGCGCTGGTCACGGCAGGGGGCGCAAGCCACCTGCCGTAGACTCCCATGTACCTCTCAGAAAACCATCAGCCTTCCTATCCAGCTGATCCTTAAGGGACCCCAAGTCCTCAAACGGCAAGGTAGTGGAACGAGACGCCTTGGCAATAGCGACATCAATTTTCGGGGTTCTATCCCAAGAGGTAGACGCTTCCTCATCCACAGGGTACTTCCTTTTAAGCGAAGAGCTAAGATTCAACCTTTTGTCCACTTTTTTCCACTGGTCAGCAATGAGACTTTGAACCTTCTGGGGAATGGGAAACCCCTTACGCTTCCTGGAATCCAAGCCCCCAAACATGACATCCTGGGTAGATTCGGGCCCCCTGGGGTCCACTATGCCCATGGTCGAACGTACTGCCTTCACCAAAGGTCCTACGTCTGCTGTAGGGAAACAAGGACGACCACCTTCATCGGAAGAGGAAGAGGAGCCAGAATCGGAGGGGGAGGATCCCGAGGAGCCCGACGACCGAGAGCCCTGAGCCGAACCCGCCGAGGTATCGGGAGTAGACAGCTTAGGATGACGGGATTTCTTGTGCCTCTTGCCCCCCTTAAGGGATTTAAGGGACTCCTGTACTTCTGCTCTGATAATGGAACGCAATTCAGATGAGAACCCCGGCCCCTCTTTGAGTAGGGTCTGTTGGATACAGCCTGCACACAGGGCCTTGGTGTAATCCGAAGACAGGGAGGATTGGCATATGGCACATTCCTTGTAACGCTGCTTGGAGGCACATTTTTTCGGTACCTAACAAGAGAGGGGACACGGAAACGGGGACTTAGAAACATGGAAGACCACGAAGTCCACTCACCCCCACGACTCCTGGCAATACCGGATCAGGAGGCGGATTCTTATCTCCCTTGGACCTCTTGGGACCCACCGACCGAACGCTGCCCGGACTGGATACAGCCTTCCGGGAACGATCCGCAGAGCCGCGTTCCGAGCCACGCTGTGGCGACTCCTTGCGCTGCTCCTTGCTGCGGGGTGAATCTCCTGCCATAAAGGTAACAATGGAGGAGAAAAAACTCACCAGTCCCAAGCGACGGTCATATTTGAAACAGAGATCCCTCGTTACAAGGGCGCCGCCATCTTGGATCCTAGTGCGCATGCGCACACCAGTCACTTCCTGGTCGCATTGCGCACGTCACCATGGAATCGCGTCACTTCCGGCCGGAGCGTCCAGCTTCACTCCAGCGTGCTGCCCAGCAGGGACAAGCCTTCCAGCGGCCGCCGTGAGTGCGCACATCCCTGGAGCGACGCCGGGCCGAGCTCCCGCTCCAGGCCCGCGCCTCACCGCCGCAGAGGTCTGAGACCGAGGGGGGGGGTGCAGCCAGGCCCGAGCACCGGCTTCAGGTAAGTACCAGGCTTCCACACGGGTCGGACCTGGGACAGCAATGGGTTGTCCATACCAGGACAGGAAACCAAAACTGATGTGGAGGAGAGGTACCGCCTTTTTATCAGTGGGTTTCCTGTCCTGATGTGGGCGGAACCTATCTCTCATGTGGTGCTGTCATGGGCGGCAGGGAAAAATATTCCTTTATTGTTGAACAGGTCTACGTGTTTCAGAGATGTCCATCTCCTTCATCAGGACATAAAAAGGAAAAGTTACTGTTCCTTCTATTGTCCTGATGAAGGAGATGGATATCTCTGAAACGCGTAGACCTGTTCAACAATAAAGGAATATTTTACTGAATATTCTCACGGTGTTTTAGTGCGTTATAGACCCAATTTCTTCTTCCATTTCTTATAAGATCAGGGCAGACACACCTTGCTGCAACTGGACAATGCAGGTAAGTGAATTTGCAACATGGTAACAGATGTTATATGCATAACTTCCTTGGTATTTGGACATTATTCTTAGCTGGCAGCACACAGCAAGAAGAGAAAAGTGTATTATTTGGCCAGCCCAATAAGAAAAGTAGGAAGTAAAAACATCTACACACATTCACACAGAAGCTCTCCCCTCTCATCTCCTCTTCCCACCATCGCATCCAAGATTTCTCCCCTGCCTCCCCCATACTCTGGAATGCTCTGCCTCAACACATCAGACTCTCGCCTACCTTCACAAGCTTCAAAAGGAACCTGAAGACCCACCTCTTCTGACAAGCCTACAACCTGCCGTAACCCTCAGTCTGATGCAGCGCCGCACGACCAGCCCCACCCTCACCTACTGTATCCTCACCTATCCCTTGTAGACTGTGAGCCCTCGCTGGCAGGGACCTCTCACCTACTGTACCGGTCAGTGCCTTGTATTGTTTATGATTATTGTACTCGTCCCTTTTTTGTATACCCCTTTCACATGTAAAGCGCCATGGAATAAATGGTGCTATAATAATAAATATAATAATAATAATAATAAAAGCTGTCAGACTAGGAAAAGTCATGTACCAATACCAGGAGAAAACATAAAAAAACCCACTTTCTACTTCACAACTATTTATCACCTACTTTGAATATGGGACATGCCAAATGTTTCCATTTCTGGCAAAGCTACCCCATCCCAATATTCTTCTGATCACCTCTGCATACATCCCAAATATTCATTAAGGCAATCTCTATTCCTGGACACCCAGAACTCATCTTAGAGAATTCACCAAAATGGGAATAACAACCATAATTATACAAGAAATGCAAGGTTCCAGTAAACTGGTTAATCTGACTGTTAAAGGTAAACTCATTAAAAAGTAGAAATGAGTACCAGTCCTCTGGCTGAGCCACAATGAAACACCTTAAAATGTGTTCCAATGATCTTTCAGTCTGACTGTTGGTTTACGGATGGCAGAAGAAAATTACAAATGTGTGCCGCCCCCGTGTCAGCAGCCGGGCTGCTCGGATCCGGATCCGCAGTGGCTCGAGGGGTCTCCGGTCGGGGGTCGTGCGGTCACTCAAACGAAGGGGGGCTATTTACAGGGGATGTATTAGAGTTTGTGACGCCACTCGTGGTATGTGGTAATTAGGAGTACCACCGCTGCAGCTGGGAGTACCCGGGGGTGATGGAATGGGGCAGCCAGGTGTTAGAACCCTCCACAGGTAGGATGCCCCTGGACTCGGTGATGGTTATTGGGTTGTGCTGTGGGGAACACTTTCGTACTCACTCAGTCCAAAAAGCTGACACTGACAACTGGATAAACCAAAGTTCTGGACACCGCTGCCGCTGAGGGGAGCTAGTTTGGGTCCCGTCCCCGATAGTGTTGTCTGATGATCTCTCTCCTTCCACTCCTCACTTCACTGACCCACTCCTGACACTCCTGACCTCCCCTTACCAACCCCCCAAGTGGGGGACCCTATTCCACTCAGGCCGTCCACTGGTGTGTCTGGTGGGTGTGGTGCAGAGTGTACCTAGGTCTTTAATTGGCTGATTTAGGCAACACCGTGTAGTTGGGGACCCATAACCAAGGAGGAGGTGGATATTGCACAGAAGGGCAGATTGCACAATATCCTGTGACGACCTGATAGGCCAGGGCATCACAAATGAATCCCCATTTCTTACAAAATGTTCTCCAGAATTCCTCCCCTATCAGATATAATGCTCAGAGGGATTCCATGCTATCTCACCACTTGATAAATAACACAAACACTTTTTCAGCATTTGGTAACCCTAATAAAAGAACAAAATGTGCCTGTTTACGGAATCGGTCCAATACCACCCATATAACAATCGTAATTAAATTAATGGCAAATGAGTCCATTATCTTTCTGGAATTGGCAAGGCAGCCAATTTTCTGGTCAAGGCCAGCGTTAAGGGGGCAAACTGGACAATTGCCCAGGGACCCCAATAATGTGGGGTCCCCCAGAGTCTACAGCAGAGCTACACTGATAATAAAACCCCAAAACACATATTTGGTATTGCTGCATTTGTAAAAGTCCGATCTATCAAAACATGAAGTAAATTAATCCTATACATAAACGGTGTAATGGGAGAAAAACATTAAAAACGCCAAAATTATATTTTGGGAGCTGTCACAACATTGCAGTTAAAATGCAATAGGAGGCAATCAATACATTGTATCTGCCCTGTTATGGTATCAGTAAAAATGTCAGATCAGGGTGCAAAAAAGAAACCTTCACATAGCCCTATATCCCTAAAAATGGAAATGTTTGGGGTCTCGGAAAATGGAACAAAAACAATTTTTTTTTTTTTTTTTTTACAAATTTCAGATTTTTTTAATTACCTAAAAAAAAAGCTCTACATCTTTGACATTCGCATACTTGCACTGACAGGAATAATCATCCTGCGAGATCTGTCTTACCATATGTTTAACATGGTAAATAAAAAACTCAAGAAACCGTAGAGGAATTGCACTTTTTTGTAATTTCAATAAAGCTGGAATTTTTTGCCCGTTTTCCAGTACACTGTGTGGTAGAAAGAATGGTTTCATTCAAAAGTACAACTAGTCCTGCAAAAAATAAGCCCTCATACAAAATAAAAAAAAGTTACAGCTCTTTGAAGAAGGGAGGAAAAAGAAAAAAAGAAAAAAAGAAAAAGAAAAAAGGAAAATTGCCCGGGAGTGAAAGGATTAAAATCCTTGTAATAGCCATATAATCAGTGATGGCATACCGCAGGTGCAGCTGCACCCAGGCCCTGAGGTGAAGGGGGCCCATGCTGGCTGGTTATCCTTGGGGGGGCTCTTGGCCACATTGCCCTCATGATAAGCAGTGTGCCGAGCAGGGAGCAATCCTGCAGCTCCAAACAGTGCAGGCAGCAGAATGCAGGTGTCTGTTCTCAGCTCCCTTCCTGGCACTTTCTCTGTGACACAGGGCACATTACTATAAGGGGACAAGGATGGGCACAGTAGTACAGGATGGGGACAAGTATGGGCACATTGCTACAAGATGGGAACAAGGATGGGCACATTACTACAGAATGGAGACACGGATGGGCACATTACTACAGGATGGGGACAAGAATGGGCACATTGCTACAACATGGGGACAAAGATAAACACATTACTACAGGATGGGGACAAGAATGGGCACCTTACTACAGAATGGGGACAAAGATAGGCACATTACTTCAGGTTGGGGACAAGGATGGGCACATTACTATGGAAACATTACTACAGGTTGGAGACAAGGATGGGCACATTACTACAGGATGGGGACAAGGATGGGCACATTGCTACAAGATGGGGACAAGGATGGGCACATTACTACAGGATGGGGACAAGGATGGGCACATTACTACAGGATGGGGACAAGGATGGGCACATTACTACAGGATGGGGACAAGGATGGGCACATTACTACAGGATGGGGACAAGGATGGGCACATTACTATGGAAACATTACTACAGGTTGAGGACAAGGATGGGCACATTATTACAGGATGTTGGCCAAAATTACTCTATGGCACTAATTGGAAAATGTTATTACTTACAAGAAGGGGTTAAAATGTAAAACAAAAATAAAACATTTCAAAATAAAGCATGACTTTTTTATTATTAGAAATGCTTTTTAATATATCAACTAAAATAAACAAAAAAGTTCCCGTTTGTTATCGCCACATCTGTAATGACCCAAGCTATAAAACTGTACCATTGCCCATACAATGAATGCCATTTAAAAAAAGAGTGACATTTTTTCAGAAAAAATGATCCAAAGGTGTATAAAAAAATGGTATCACTATAAATGTCACTTTGTCCTGCAAACGATGCGGCCCCCCAATTTACTATTTTTTCTATGTGCGAGTATGGGACCCCGACCTACAGACTATAGTGACTGTACAGTACTCCTACAGTGAGTGCAGCTGGAGGCTTTATATGCATATTATGGGCTGTAGACCCGGTCACTTATAACTCCAGGGAATTCTTATGGCTTTCCAATGACTCCATTAAAAACATTATCAGTGATTTTTTGATAAACTGTCCAGAAAAAAAGCCAAGTTGGCAGCCTGAAAGGAAGGGGTTAACTTAAAGGGGACATTTTAATTTTTGTAAACCCAGAATAACTACACACTGCACAATATACAACTCACGGAAAACTATGTTTCTATTTTCAGGTTTCCCTGTGTTACAGGCGCTCACAGTAATTGCGGGTCTACCAACCCCACTGACTGAATCATACATGCTATCTACACTATACGGGTTACGTCATGGTCTGACCTCTGACACCGCTGCGTATGCCAATCACTGATTCGCCAATGACTGATTGGAAGTTCGCAACGAAAGCCACGCCCTCCAGACGCTGCCCATCTACTGCCAGCGTCTCCGCTGCACACACACTTGTTCCGCCCTTCTAGCGCATCCGTCAGTTGATTGGGTAAAACCTCTGCTTGTCATGTGTAAGTCTCCACTGATTGGTGGAAGGCTGTGTTTCCAGGTGTCGCGGTAGGCTGCGTTACCACGTCAGTGAAGTTTACAGGGAAGACTGTAGCCGGCTTCTCGCCGGGCCTGTGCTGTGGACGGGCCCCTGGTCGCCCTATTGCATGTGTTTGTGGCCAGCACTCGGTGCCATTATTTGCCTCGGGAGCTTATAGTGATGACTGATGTATGCTGGCCACTCTAGCTAAATGTGAAGCCAACGTCACCGCCGCTGCCTGGGCCGCCATTTTGGATCCAGGGTCAATCCCACTGACAGGTAATATTAGGAGACTGCGCGCAGACGTCAGGAGGCAGCCTGCAGTGTAGGACCGTCTGTGGTGACGTAAGCAGGGAAGGGATATACATGTACAGTACTGTCTGTACCTGCTCAGGGGTCCCCAGCATCTGCCCTGACTCACGGCTGGCACTTCCAGTGGCTCCTTGCTCCTGTTGAGTTTCAGCCCTGAGCCTCTTTACCTTTACCTGGTCTCTTAAAGGAATTTTCAATTTTTAAAAGTAGTATTTGTGTGGTCCCCAAAACAGAGGTGGAGGCATGTGACCCCCACAGGAGCAGCAGGAGGTCTTCATATCCTGTAATGTGGAGGTGGTCGATGAAAATTTCCCCATACTCGTGGCCCTGGACACGTTGGGCCTCATTCAGACGGCAGTTTTTATTGTACGAGTTCTCACCCCGTTTTTCAGAGATTGTCGCAGATCAATGAAAGTATGTGGAAAAATCCGACGTCACCCGGATCATTTGTGTACGGGCTGTGTGATAGAGGAAAATGTAGAAATCTCCGTCAGTTTTTCATATTTTTTTTCTCTTATATACGAGAAAAACAAATGATACTTTGACCTTGTTTTGCATATGATAACAATCAGTGATGTCTAAGGCTAAGTTCACACGTCCGGTTTTTGCAGTGCGGCTCAATCCGGCTCAAAAACCTATGCAACGGATGCAGCAAAAAAAACGATCCGTTGCATAAGTTTTTCCATACGGCCCGTCCGTTTTTTCACGGATGCGGCTTGATACTGAGCATGCGCAGTGCAAAAAACCACATCCAGCGTCCATAGGCTTGCATTGTAAATCGCGCCGGATGTGGCGGGATGCGGTTTTTTTCGCCGCACCAAAAAAAGTGCCAGGCAACATTCCATGCGGCCGCCGCATGGGCTAAATATGCCGCATCTGGCAAAAACGGGACGCAGCGCAAGGCCATGCGGCACAATACAGCGCTAATGCAAGTCTATGCGGAAAAAACGCAACCGGCGGCAAAAAAAACCTGTAGCATTTTTTCTGCAGTGCGCCGTATTGTGCCGTACGGCAAAAACCGGATGTGTGAAAGCAGCCTTAAACACGACTTCTCCAGCGATGACGGTGCTGGGGGATCTGTTACCCGGTCTGTATTGTGGCCCCGGCCTCTGCTCCTATTGGCCCCTGATCAGACGTATTATTATAGGAGGGACAGCAGTGCCATCCAGACACACACATTACCCCCAATAGTGCTGTATGTTGTGTGCCTATAGATATCACCTGCGCTGTATACTAGCACTATATCACACTTACAGGGAACTTGTGATGATGATTGTGCGTGTTACAGTAAAGATATGGCTGTAAGGTACTGTTATACAGAATCAATAGATCCCTTAAGTGAGGAAATCAGCAGACGTTTGGGTGTCCTAAGCTTCTGGTGATTTTGGGCTACACTGTGGGTTGGGTTTTCATCTGTGCGCGGGCTCCACCACTGCCTCCGGTGTCTATATTTTCTCCTGCTTTATAGATCGCATTGATGCCATCCCTGCCACGGACTATACTTGCGCAGATTGATCTCCCAGCAGTCTTCAAGAACGGGCACCAGTGGCTGCGCATGCGCAGATTGAGATCTCGGTTTGGTGACGAGCTGAGATGTCATTCTGTGCATGCACTATGTCACTGAAGCCTACTATGAGATCAGTCTGCACCAGCGCTGACCACAGCTGGGATGGCGCTAGCGCAAATATTATCCAGCCGCACAGGAGACTAATTGCACAAGTGGATCCCCAGTGGCTTCTTCCCACTCACTGCCCTTAAGTGACAGGTCTCTTGCTGCGTGCATGTATAGAGCCACCCTTTGCATAGTAAAAGCTTGTTATAGGCAAACCATGCCCAAGAAGAGCATCACGCCCAACAATTAAGCCGCAAGTATGCCACTGTGATTCTATTATCCCTATTTCTATTACAAGGCTCACACACTGCATCTTTTACTGTGTTTTTTGGTGCATTTTTAAGGTCACAGAGATGCACCTAAGGCTACATGCGCACGCTGCTTTTTTTCCTGCTTTTTTGCTGCTTTTTTGGCTGCAGTTTTGTTGTCAGAACTTTCTGACATTTGACTTCCCAGCAAAGTCTATGAGAAGTCAGATTTGTCATGCGCACGTTGCAGTTTATTTGTCAGTGTTTTATTTGTCAAAGGTTTGTGACAAATAAAATGCAGCATGTTCATTCTTCCTGCGTTTTTGTCAACATTTGTCACAAAAACGCAGCAAAAACGCAGGGTGTGAAAAACGCACCAAAAATTACATGCGTTTTTTGTGACATTTCCAGGCTCTCTGACAAGGTGCAGTTTTGGCTGCAGTTTGTGAACACAAAAAGATGCAGCGTGCGCATGTAGCCTAAGGCTATGTGCGCACAGTGCGTTTTTTGCGGCGTTTTTGCGCGTTTTTCGGGTGCGTTTTTGGCCTCAAAACTGCAGGACTTTGCTTCCCCAGCAAAGTCTATGAGTTTTCATTTTTGCTGTCCGCACAGATCTGTTTTTTTTACCTGCGTTTTTGACTTTAAAAAAAAAATGGACATGTCAGTTCTTTCCTGCGTTTTTCTGCGTTTTCCGCCCATGCAATGCATTTGAAAAACGCAGCAAAACGCAGAGATCAACAACGTAGCAAAACGCAGCCAAAACCGCACCAAAGCGCGGTAAAAACGCATGCGTTTTTTCGACGCAGGTGCGTTTTTGTGCGTTTTTAGCGGCCAAAAACGCAGCGTAAAAAAGACGCAGTGTGCGAACCTAGCCTATGGCTGCTTTAACACATCCGGTTTTTGCTGAGCGGCACAATACAGCGCTTTGCAGAAAAAATGCAACCTTTTTTTTTTTTCTGCATAGACTTGCATTAGCGCCGTATTGTGCCGCATGGCCTTGCGTTGCGTCCGCTTTTTTGCCGTTTTTTGCATATTTAGCCCATGCGGCGGCCAGATGGAACGTTGCCTGGCATGTCTTTTTGTACGGCGAAAAAAAACCGCATCGCGCCGGATCTGGCGCGATGTGGCGCGGTTTACAATGCAAGCCTATGGACGCCAGATGCGTTTTTTTGCACTGCGCATGCTCAGTATCAAGCCGCATCCGTCAAAAAATGGAAGGGCCGCATCGAAAAACTTATGCAACGGATCCGGTTTTATCGCCGCATCCGTTGCATAGGTTTTTGAGCCGGATTGAGCCGCACTGCAAAATCCGGAGGTGTGAAAGCAGCCTTAGGGTATGTGCGCACTAGGCGTTTTTTTCACGCTGCGTTTTTATGTGCGTTTTTGTCTCAAAAAACGCACCCGCGGCTAAAAAACGCGGCAAAAATGCATGCGTTTTTGCCGCGATTTGGTGCGTTTTGCTGCGTTTTTGCTCACTGCGTTTTTAACCCCTTAACGACCCATGACGTACTAGATACGTCATGGATCGTTTCCCGGTAAGCCCCGCCCCCTGCCGCCGGCGGGCGGCGGCGAGACGCGCACATATCAGCTGTTATCAACAGCTGATGTGTGCCTGCTAGCCGCGGGTGGAATCGCTTCCACCCGCGGCCATTAACCCCTTACATTTCGCTGCCAAAGTCTTGGCAGCGATATGTATATGGGCGCCGCCATGACAGTGACTTACCCCGCCCCCGCCGGAAGTCACGTGACATGATCACGTGACTTTCGGCGGTTGCCATGGTAGCACAGGGTCATGTGATGACGCCTGTGGCTAACATGAGTCACTTCCTCTCAATGCCGGAATACAGCCGGCATTGAAAGTGAAGCAGCAAATCTGCAGTTCTCAGCTCTGTAGCTGAGATCTGCAGATTGTGCAAAGCGATTGGATTGCTGATCGCAATAGCCCCCTAGGGGGACTAGTAAAATAAAAAAAAAAGTAAAAAAAAAAGTTTTAAAAAATTAAAAAAAATAAAAAAACCTAAAAGTTCAAATCACCCCCCTTTCACCCCATTGAAAATTAAAGGGTTAAAAAAATAAAAAATACACACATATTTGGTATCGCCGCGTTCAGAAATGCCCGATCTATCAAAATATAAAATCAATGAATCTGATCAGTAAACGGCGTAGCGGCAAAAAAATTCCAAACGCCAAAATTACGTTTTTTGGTCGCCGCAAATTTCGCGCAAAATGCAATAACAGGCGATCAAAACGTAGCATCTGCGCAAAAATGGTACCGTTAAGAACGTCAGGTCAAGACGCAAAAAATAAGCCATCACTGAGCCTCAGATCCTGAAAAATGAGAACGCTACGGGTTTTGGAAAATGGCGCAAAACGTGCGCCACGTTTTTCGGACAAGCTTGTGAATTTTTTTTAACCCCTTAGATACAAGTAAACATATACATGTTTGGTGTCTATAAACTCGCACCGACCTGAGGCATCATACCCACACATCAGTTTTACCATATACTGAACACGGTGAATAAAATATCCCAAAAACTATTGTACAATCCCACTTTTTTTCCAATTTTTCCGCACTTGGAATTTTTTTGCCGTTTTCCAGTACACTATATGGTAAAACTTATGGTTTCATTTAAAAGTACAACTCGTCCCGCAAAAAACAAGCCCTCATATGGCAAGATTGATGGAAAAATAAAAAAGTTACGCCTCTCGGAAGAAGGGGAGCAAAAAACAAAAACGCAAAAACGGAAAGTGCCCGGGGGCTGAAGGGGTTAATCAGTGCACAATGCCATTAAAGATTGTTGATGGAAAAAAAAAAAAACAGGTCTGATGTCATTTCCTTCTTCAAAATGTTCATTGTATGCAGGAGAGCAGACAGCTGCAGAACTAGTGTATGCAGGAGAGCAGACAGCAGCTGGAGAACTACAAGGCTCAGCATCCTCCATTCACTAGTGTATGCAGGAGAGCAGACAGCAGCTGCAGAACTACAAGGCTCAGCATCCTCCATTCACTAGTGTATGCAGGAGAGCAGACAGCAGCTGCAGAACTACAAGGCTCAGCATCCTCCATTCACTAGTGTATGCAGGAGAGCAGACAGCAGCTGCAGAACTACAAGGCTCAGCATCCTCCATTCACTAGTGTATGCAGGAGAGCAGACAGCAGCTGCAGAACTACAAGGCTCAGCATCCTCCATTCACTAGTGTATGCAGGAGAGCAGACAGCAGCTGCAGAACTACAAGGCTCAGCATCCTCCATTCACTAGTGTATGCAGGAGAGCAGACAGCAGCTGCAGAACTACAAGGCTCAGCATCCTCCATTCACTAGTGTATGCAGGAGAGCAGACAGCAGCTGCAGAACTAGTGTATGCAGGAGAGCAGACAGCAGCTGCAGAACTAAAAGGCTCAGCATCCTCCATCCAGGACTGTATGCAGTTTTTTGCCCAAAAAGAAAAAAAAATGACATGGGCTTCGCCATATTTTTGTATGCTAGCCGGGTACAGCAGGCAGGTACGGGCTGCCCCCAACCCCCAGCTGCCTATTTGTACCCGGCTGGGAACCAAAAATATAGAGAAGCCCTTTTTTTTTAATTATTTCATGAATTTCATGAAATAATTAAAAAAAAAAAAAATGACGTGGGCTTCGCCTAATTTTTGAGTCCAGCCGGGTACAACTAGGCAGCTGGGGATTGGAATCCACAGTGCAGGGTGCCCAAGATTTCTGGGCACCCCCACTGCGAATTGCAGTCCGCAGCCACCCCAGAAAATGGCGCTTTCATAGAAGCGCCATCTTCTGGCGCTGTATCCAACTCTTCCAGCTGCCCTGAAGCCGGGTGGCTAGCTAGGTAATAATGGAGTTAGGGCTAGATGTATATTATCAGCTAGCCCTAAGCCCGAAATTCATGGTGTCACGCCAATATTAGACATGGCCACCATGAATTTCTAGTAATGATAAAAAAAAAAAAAAAAAACAACAACACACAGAAAAATATTTTTATTAGAAATAAAACACAACACAATTAGTGACTCCATCTTTATTGAAATAAAGAACCCCCCTCCGCAGTAATCCTGGGTCAGGGTCCCGCGACGTCCAATCCGGATCCAATATCATCTGATCGGTTTGCTGGAAGGCAAAGCGATCAGATGATGTGTCAGGATCAAGTGCCTGAATCACATGACACATCAGCTGCTTGTATAAAAGCCGATTATACAATCAGCTGAAGCATCAGTGCAAAAAAAAAAAAATACTCACTTATGTGCTGTGCTGATTACCGGCAGCTCCTGGAGCGATCGATTGGACAGGAGTCTGATCCCGTCCGATCGCTGCAGGAGCTGCCGGTAATCAGCTGATGAAGTCCCCTGACGGCAGGATCAGCTGATAGCCGGCCGGGCGCGAAAAAGCCGGCGAGACTACGATCAGCTGATGCGTCAGGTGACTGCATCAGGTGATCCACCGTCAGGTCCTGCAAGCAAGGTCCTGCCCCGGGGAGACTGCACACAGCCAGAGCGGCGGTACCGAGACAGGGGCTGGGAGCGGGCATGGCACCGGGACCCTGCAGACAGGTGAGTATATATGACATTTTTTTTTTCTACTGTTCACTTTTGTTTTCGCAGCTGCCTCCACCTCCCGCCCAGACATGGCGCCGCACGGAACTGACATGCACAGGACGGGAGGTGGACGCAGCGGTGACGGTACCGGGAGGATTCATGCTTCTGTGTTTACCAACAGAAGGAATCCTCTTCCTGTACACGTTACTGTAGTACCCACCCCTTGCGTTTATAGCTGCGTTTTTAGTCATAGAAACGCGGCTATATGCGTTTTTCATTGCGTTTTTAACATCTCATTGAATTCAATGAGTGAAAAACGCAGTGGAAAACGCAGAAATAATTGACATGCTGCGTTTTTGTGGTCACCACAAAAACGCAGCTAAAAAAAACCGCTGTGTGCGGATAGCACTTATGAAAACCCATTGACATTGCTGGGGAAGCAATGTCACTGCATTTTCAGCACAAAAACGCGGTAAAAAACGCCGCTAAAAACGCGGCAAAAACGCCTAGTGCGCACATACCCTTAATGCATGTATTTCCTTCCTCCAGCAAAGTCTGAGATTTTTTTGCTGTCCACACTGGGCATATTTTTGTGGCTGCATCTTGGCTGCGTTTTTGAAGATGTAGCATGTCAATTCTTTGTGTTTTTTGAAGAGGTAAATAGGAAGAAAACTTCAGCTCACCTGCTGCCCAGACTGCTCAGCCTAGCGGGTGCCCAGGATCCTTCGGTTTATCCCAACCGGTAACAGGCAACGTGGAGTGAAAAGAAAAGGATGATCCGGCACAAAATCTCCTTTGGTAAAAACATCCAAAATTTATTGAAACATCATTAAAAATAGCGTGAAGACCAAGTATCCACTCAGATGGAAAGCATGGAGGTCCTGATAACTTTACACGTTTCGGACAGTTATAAAAGCAAAAAAAGTAAAAAAAAAAAAAAATTATGATTAAGGACTTTTTTTTGCTTTTATAACTGTCCGAAACGCGTATTTTGTGCCGGATCATCCTTTTCTTTTCACTCCACGTTGTTTGTGTTTTTTGAGCCCTTCCAGTCAATAGATTTGGCTTAAAAAAAAAAAAAAAAAAAAATGCATTGGGCATTTTTTGGGGCCACAAACACTGCATCTTTGTAGTTAGAAAAGATGCAGTGTGTGAACGTGGCCTAAGAACTCCATAACTACATGAACTTAAAAGTTCTTGTTTATGAAGTCCAGCCGCTCACGCCCATTATCTCCGCTCACGCCACCGCACTTCTGGTCCCTGATATTACCAGTATGCCTACAGGATTAGGACTGGAATAGCCGGGGATCAGGGAGGTGAGTATTGCTGCTTCTATTTGTTTATTTTCTTAAGCTTTTTTGAGCTGTTTGTAAAACAGTTTTATCTTTGGACAGCCACCTAAAAGCCTCAGCCTGGTCGTGTTCCCAAATGGGTTGTTCCATATACAATAATTATCTGTTTATCACAAAATAATGCTGAAAAATATTATCAGTTGGAACCCAACCAATGGGATTAACACAAATTTGGAAAATGGAAGACCTGAAGTCCTCTGTGTAAATGTATGACCACTAAAGTTTGTGCAAAGCGATTCACAGGACCTGCTCCATCGGCCTACTGATGAATCTGTGACCGCAGGACGGGACCCTTCCGAATGATCTCTTACATTCCGGCATCTACAGCTCCTTTTGATAAGCTGGCCTGGTGTGATGTTCTGGCTTGATGCAAATGTGATGCTGCGCCAGGCCGGCTAATCAAAATATGAACGGCGAATGCTGGCAGAAAAGAGGCCACAGATTACTGAACTAGTTTATAAACCAGGTCATGTGACTCGATTTGCACCAACTAGTGACCACCGCTTCATTAAAGGGAATCTGTCACCAGGTTTTTGCCACCTAATCTTGAGAGCAGCATGAAGGAAAAGAGACCCTGATTCCAGTGATGTCTCACTTACTGGACTGCTTAGTGTAGCTCTTATAAAAGTACTGTTTAATCAGCAGGAGACCATCATCATTAGAGGACAACTTGGCATGCTGCCAGGTAGTCCAGCATATTCATTGGCTCTATATAACTGCTAGATCTGCAGCAGAGAAAACATTGATTTTATCAAAATGACAGCAAACAGCTCAGTAAGTGACACATCGCCGGGAATCAGGGTCTATGTCTCTACATTATGCTGCTCTCAGATGGGGGAGCAAAAACCTGGTGATAGATTCCCTTTAACTATAGTGCTTTTATAATGGCTCTGTCTGTCCCATAGTAAGAAATGGAGCGGTGCTCACTGGTGCTTTACACACAGGTCTTTGGATGCCCATTCTTGGGATAAGTGGGGCTCCAGCAGCTAAACACCCAGCAATTATACATAGATGGGCAAATACATTTGCAGGCCCTGGTATTGCAGTCACCTTATTTTCCGTGGTTGCTAGATGGAAGTCTTGTGACCGGCTCACGTTTTGATTAGCCGGTGCAGTGCGACGTTGTGCATGTATCATGTGGCAGCGATGACATCGCACCAGGTCTGCTAATCAGAAGAGGAGAAGGGGATGCGGGCATAGGAGGCAGTGTGCAGGGCTCCCATCCTGTGACCGGTGCCCCCAGAAATGACTCCCTCAGCTCTATACATTATTCATGCATCCTGTGGAAAAGTGATACATTTTATTTATGGAACAACCTCTTTAACTGCTTAAGGCTATGTGCACACATAAAGCAATTTGGTATAGAAATTTCTGCATCATGTCATCATCTCTTGGCAGGAAAAACACAGCACCAAAAGTACCTGTTTTCAGTGTGTTTTTACATGCGTTTTTGGTGCAGATTTTTCCCGCTCATTAGGCTGCGTGCCCACGATCAGTATTTACAGCGTTTTGGATGCCACATGCTTCAGCTGCGGTCAAAACGCTGCGTTGTGCAGTACAAGCACAGTGGATGGATTTCTAGAAATCCTGTGCCCACTGTGCTTCTTTTTTCTGCAGCAAACACTGCGGTGCATATTTCCAGACCGCAGCATGTCAATTGTTTTCTGCGGAATTGCCTCCGTCCTCCGTAGGGAGAAAACAAGCGAGAGACTGCAGCGTACTGAACCCTGATCGTGGGTATAAGCGGCTGCGTTCTCCTATGGAGGAGACGTGCGGCCTCGCAGGTCAAGAAACGCAGCGTTCTGAATGCAGCGAGTCCTGATCGCGGGCACATACCCTTAGTGTGAGTGAAATTTGCAGCAAAAACGCTGAAAGAATTGACATGCTGTAGATTTACATCTGCACTCAATCTGCAAGGAGAAAAAAAGCAACATGTGCTCTGATACTGCAGGATTCTCACTCACTTTGCTGGCATCAGAATATTGTGACAAATCTGTGCAGAAAAAAAGTGATTAATCTGCAACATGTGCACAGGCCTTAAAGGGGTTTTCCGGGCACACACAACGCTATGTGAAATGAAGAAACTTCATAATTTACCTGCTGTTTAATATTCTGCTCTGTTGATGAGCTGTCATGTGTGATAGCACATTACTACCTGCTACAGAACATTCAAAGCACAGAGTACAAAGAATTCCTGTCTGTGCTTTGATTAAAGCATATCTGATCAGTTAGCGTCCGGCTACCAGTCATCGGGGCGGCGCAGGTTCAGTCGCCACTCTGTGTATGGAGAACGGCAACTGTAACTGCTCCCCCGCACTGATGGACAGCTGGGTCTAATGCTGAGCGTCTGTCAGTCATTGTCGGGGGCGTGGCTACAAGCCGCCATTCTCAATACAAGACAATGACTGAACCTGTGCCCCCCCCCCCCCATTGTCTGTAACCCAAATGCCGCCAGAGGGAATTAAGTAAATTTTCTCCCGGCAGCAGGGTTCAGTGTGTAGGCGCTGGGCAGGTTCACAACTCTAATAAAGGGAATCGGTCACCAGATTTTTTTCATGTATAAACCAAACTACCACCTTTACAGAGCCTGTGCTGCATTCCATAAGGGTGCATATTATCCGCTGACTCCCCCTGTATGGATCTCTGATACCTTTTTGAAAATCTCCCTCCCTGTATGTAAATCCGGAACGGTCCAGTCCCCTGGGCGTGCTTGCTGAGGTATCTGTCCCTCCTCTCCGCGCTGATAGCCATTATCTTGTTATGATTGCCATGGATAACGCCTCCTGCTATATTTCACCTGAAGACGTGGATGACGTCTTCTGCGTTATCCACATACCCAGGCAAAATCTCACTTCTGCACAGAGACCCCCACTGTTTTGCACATGCGCACTTTAATATTAGACTCTCCCCACAGAAGGGCAGACCAAAGTATACCTGCTCGAGCCGGCAATGGTTCTGCACAGGCGCGAGATTTCACCTAGCTATGTGAATGACACAGGAGGCTTCAGTCATGTCAATCATAACCAGAACAGCGATCAGTGGAGGGACAGACGCCGCAGCACACCCATCAGGCCGGACCATCCAGATTTACATACAACACAGGAGCTTTTCAAAAGGAATTTGGGGGAGTCAGGGGATAACATGCACCTTTATGGAATACAGCAACAGGCGCTGCTGAAGGTGGTAGTTTTGGCTTAGACATGAAAATTCTGGTGACAGGTTCCCTTTAACCTGGAGATAACCCCATATCTGCAGGTTAATAGCCCTTTTACACATGACAGGTTCCTTTTAAGGCTTTGTGTGCACTGGAAAATGGAATTTTCTCAAGAAAATTCCGCAAGCACTGAAAGATTACCGCACCCGCGGTAAAAAACCGCGGCAAACCGCACACGAAAACCTCATGTGGTTTGCTAAGGTCTTACCGCGGTATTGTTCGCGGTATTGCCGCAGTTTTGCTGCGTGCGGGTTGGTACATGTGCTTTAATGCATTCAATGCAATAAAGCACATTGAAAAGAAAAAAAAAAAAATTTCGTTAGATAGCAAATAGAGGGATAGATAGTCCCTGTGAGCACACGCTGCATTTCTCACAGTCGGTAGCGTGTTCACATTACCGGCCGTGGGAAATGCCCTGTGGTCACCTCTGCTGTCTCGCTGCGAGGCTGCATTCATTCATTGCTGTGTGTCAGTCGCGGCTGGATGCAAGCATCGCAGGACGTGGAATACGTCGGAGCTTTGTTTCGGGGAGGGGGGGGTTAATAAACGGGTGAACCAGGAGCTTTTTTGTGTTTTATTTAAAATAAAGGATTTTTTGGTGTGTGTTTATTCACTTTACTTACGGGTTGATCATGTCAGCTGTCTCATAGACGCTGCCATGATCAAGCCTGGACTTAGTGGCGGCGATCCGCCGCCATTAACTCCTTATTACCTGGATCACCACCGCATCACGGCATCTAGAAAAGCTGGGGACACTCCGGTACTGCCGCATAATGCATGTGACAGTCCCGGGGCAGCTGCAGCTGATATTCTCGGCTGCAGGAGGGGGGGAGGGAGGCAGGGGACATTAACCCTGCCCCTCGCCCTCCCCAGCCTGAGAATACCGGGCCGCCGCTGTGTGTTTACCTCGGCTGGACGGTAAAAATACAGCGGAGCCCACGTGTTTGTTTTTTTTTTTTTTTCTTCTATATTTCCGTTTGCTTTCTATGTGTATTTTATGTCTGTGTCTGTGATGTCTGTGTGTGAGTGTGATCTGTGTGTATTCTATGTCTGTGATGTGTGTGGTTACTCTCTGCTCCGCTTCCTTTTCCTGTCATAATGTACATCGCTGCCTGCGGTTTGCAGGGAAGTGATGTCATTACCGCAGGTAAACCGCGAAATACCGGAGGGGATAACGCAGGAAAACGCAATGAACCGCACAGTATTTGCTGCCTGCGTTATTCCCTGCGGGATTTCACGATTACATGGCAGTCAATGGAGTGAAATCCCGCAGCGACGTGCAGAAAAGAAGTGACATGCAATTGTTTTTGCTGCGGGAATCCCGCAGCAAAACATGCAACTGTCAAAATCCGCCTAGTGCGCACAGGATTTTTTTTTTCCCATAGGTTTTGCTGGTGATTCACTGCAGAGATGTTATGAACATTTTCTGCAGGAAATCCGCGGGAAAAACCGGTAAGTGCGCACAGGGCCTAAAGTGGGCAGGCACTGATGGTGGCAGTGTGTGACCTGTGGGGAGGATTCAGCTTTGGCAGGGAAACAAAGGTGCCCTGGCTCTTGGGAAATGTAGTCTAGAGGGCTAGTTTTTATAGAATGAGGAATATTTTTTTACTGAATGAGGTGCATTTGTTATTGCGACGATTATGGCGTATGTAAAACTGTTAGTTTTTTACTAAGGGTTCATTCCGACATCAGGTTTTTTTTGTTTTTTCTTTTTTTTTTTTTTGCAAACTAGATTCAATTTCATCATTTTATTTTCACATTTTATTTCACCTATGAGAAAAAAAATATTTCACTTTCTCATGTGAAAAAGGGACAGCACACGAATGGTATCACAGTTCTGTCCGTTTTTTGTTTTTTTTTTAATTTTTTTTTATTTTCTTCACGCACCCATAGACTTTCATTGCCAAGTTTGACATTCCGATCAATATCTGATTTTGCATGGACCACTTGGTTTGCAAAAAACAACTCTCGTGACCAGCCCCTAGATTATCATAGGTATGAGTGCTATCTTTGAGAATCATGGATCGCACTCGTACGGGAAATACTGATGTTTGATGAATGGAGAGGAATAGAAAAAGGACTGCAAATCTGTGTTTGGACTTACGGTACTTTTATGCAACGTTCCCATGATGAGCCTATGGTTAATTTTTGATGTTGCAGAATTTCTGCACTATTTCTGCCCCAATTATGGAAGTGTGAAGTTACTTGCGTTTTTTAACAAGCCTTTGATTTTTTTTTTTTTTTTTTGTGTCATGCTTTAATAAACCTGCTTCATTTTCAAGAGTTATTGACATGCTGTGGATTTGAAACATACACCACAGGTCAGATTACACCAAAAAATAAAGTAGCCTGGTGGGCATGAGAGTTCTATAAATTCATCCACCTTGCTGGAACTGTAAGACGCTTTGGTTTTGAGACAGCAAAGTATTTCTAAAGATCTTATATCGTATGCTAATGAGTGAGGACATTAGTTTCCCTTGCTAGTTGCCCCATTAGCATGTTAGTACGCCCCTGTGGGTGTGCTAACATGCTAATGAATGGTAGCGTCACAGGATGATCTCACTCACCTCTCCGCCGCCATTGCGTCCAACACTGGATTTCTGCTCAGTGCGCCTGAACCCAGATTTTCGGTCATGCGCACTATGAAGCTGGGTGTACGTGTCCTGGCTTCAAACTCAAGTATTGTGCATGACCCAAACTCCGGGGTCATGTGCACTGAGCCGAAATCCAGCATCAAGCGGCGATGGCAGCGGAGAGGTGTGTGAGATCATCCTGTGATGCTGCGCAATCATTAGCATGATAGCACACCCACAGGGACGTTCTAACATGCTAATGGGGGTGACTAGCCAGGGAGAAACGCCCAGGAGACTACTGCCCGTGCTCATTAGCATACAATAAAAGATCTTTACAAATACTTTTTCTACAGATCTCTTTATCTATGCTACTAGATGCAGGGATTAGCAATATGCACCCAGAACTGCTCGTTGCTCTGGGTGCATATTGGGCCTGACAGGTTCCCTTAAGGCTATGTGCGCTCTTTCCGTTTTCACCTGCGTTTCAGGTGCGTTTTTGGGTCCGTTTTGAACTGCAGCGCTTTTGTGCCCAAATGCATGCGTTTTGGTTTTCCTTTAAAGACAATGAGAATTCATGATTTCTTGTCCGCACTTTGCGTTTCAAAACGCATCTCAAAATTTGCATAAGTTTGGTCAAAAACCATGCGTTCAGAAAAGGACCCTGTCAGTTGTTTTTGCCATTTGTGGTGCGTTTTGTTAACATTGAAGTCAATGAGAAGTAGCAAAACGCAGGCACAATCAAAATTCCTGCGTTTAAGGCTGCTTTCACACTACGTTTTTTTAACATCCGTCATGAACGTTTTTTTAACGCAAAAGCGGATCCAGTGCAAATGCGTTTTCATTTCAATGCATTTGCAATGGACTCGTGTTAAATTGCGTTCACCTGCGTTTGCGTGCGTTATAGTGAGGATCCAGCGACCTGCAGTTTTTTAACATTTTTCAAAAACGCTACTTGTAGCGTTTTTGAGCTGCGTCCAAATACTGCAAACTGCTGGATCCTGACTATACTGCATGCAAACGCAGGTGAACGCCGGCATGCTGATAGACAGGATCCTGCTTGCTCTACTGAGCATGCCCAGAAACCAGTCTCTGGTGATCAGTCCCTCTCTCTCCTCCCTCTCTCACCCTCTCCCTCCACCCTCTCATTCCTCTCTCTCTCTCTGTCTTTCCCCCTCCCTCTCCTGTCTCTCTCTCCCACCTGAGAGCTGCGGACACTCGTAACCAAGGTAAATATCGGGTAACCACTTCTCTTAGTTACCCGATGTTTACGTTGGTTACGTGTACAGACGCTCGTAACCAAGATAAATATCGGGTATCCAAGCAAGTTACCCGATGTTTACCTTGGTTACGAACCTCCGCAGTTGTAAGAAGCCGGCTCCCAGTCTGGCACGTTTAGTTCCCCTCACTCCCGATCACATGACTCCAATGCCCGCCCCTAAACATCCAGTGACAGGATCCTGCAAGATAACACATGCGTTAGCATGAGTTTTTTGCTGCAAAAGCAGGATCCGCTTTTACAGCAAAAAAAGTTCATGACGCATGTTAAAAAAACGTAGTGTGAAAGCAGCCTTACCTGCTTTTTCATTGCAGAAAACATGCATTTTGGACATCAAAATAATGATTTGATATGTCCCTTTAACACACATAGTCCGACAATTAAATGTAAGAATAATATGCATTTATTACTATTTTACCGATAAAATGTATACTACCGCTATAATTTTATTAAATATATCTTTCCATTATTTTTCCCATTAATATAGATTTGTCCCTTTTTTTTTCAACTTTTTGATTGTGTTTGACTGTTTAAACTTTATTTAGTAGTGTCTTGATGTTCAAAACGCATCTGTCAAAATGCAAGGGAAAAAGCATGCAAAAAGCGCTGAAAACTCATCTAAAACGCGGTAAATACGCATGCGTTTTCTGCGCAAATTTTTTTAAAAAGGCAACTTTGGCAAAATCAATTAAGGTTAAAACGTGCGTTTACAACTGCATGTAGGACGACGGAAAGTGCGCACATAGCCTAAAGCCTCTCTAAAAAACTATAATGAAAAAAACCAATTGACATTATCACAATGCTGCCAAATGTATCTTAAGGCTATGTTCACACTGGGCATCTTTTGTTATGTGCGTTTTGAGTGCATCTCATTTTCTGAAGAGGCACCAGCTGCAAAAAAGCATGCATTTTTGGCGCATTTAAATGCGTTTTTACTGCGTTTTACCCAATGGGTTTTGTAAGTGAAATCTATTGACTGGAGAAGGGCTCAAAAACGCGGTAAAAACGCAAGAAGAATTGACATGCTGCATCTGGAAAAACGCAGCCAACAAAAGATGCCCAGTGTGGACCGCAAAATAGAAATCTCATAGACTTTGCTGGGAGAAGGAAACGCATGCATTTAGGTGCATCTTTGTGACCTCAAAAACGCAGCAAAAGATGCCCTGTGTGAACATAGCCTAAGTTTTTCTACTCTTGAAAAAAAAAAAAGACGTCACTTAAAAAAAAGTTTGCTTTTGGTTTCCAATCTTTTGAGCTCCATCTATTTTTTTTTTTTTTTTTCATTTTACTGTTGATGGAGCTGTGAGAGGGTCTTTCTATAAGTACCATTATGGGGGTAAATGGGGCTTTTTAGTGTCCTTTTTTATTAAATTCCCTTTGAAGGGATAAACAAAATATGGCATTGAAATACATATGGTGTAGGTTGTTAAAGATACGGTAGCACCAAATGTATGTGTGTAATAAATAAATTTAAAAAAAATATATATTTTATATTCACCCCCAAAATTTTTTTTTTATTTTTTTTTTTTTATTGGGATTTTTTAGTCTCCTCTGTATTATACGCGGCACTACTTTGTAAGTGCAGTATTTTACCCCAGCCTGTGTTACACTGGCCGGTAACCTATTATCCGGCCTCTGGTAGGATCTAATAGGCGTAATGACTTTTGTATGGGAGCATGCATTTTCGATTTCTCATCCCATGATATATCAGCTTTATTTTCCTGTTTAAATAGTTTTCTTCTCTAAATATCGGGCTAAATGTTGTGATTTCTCTTGTGCGTTAATCAGTTATTTGTCCTGCGGTGAAAGTAAGTTTGGGCAGATGCTTTTCCCATGTGGATGCCACCTGCGCTTTATAACAGAAATCCTTGTCTTACTGGCTCCTGTTTGTTCCCTTTTTTGCCACAATTTTAATGGTTTTCTGTGTTTTCTCATGGCTAGATAAATATTTGCATGGAATTATTGGGCATCAGGTGTAGCACTGTGCTGGCAATGTGTTTTGCTTGCTCAAGCATCTGCTCTTGTGTGATTGTAAGGTCCTTGGTTATTGATGTTTCGCTTCTTTCCGTAATCACATTTTTCTTTAGGACTGTTAAGATGGTGGACAAGAACATCTACATCGTCCAAGGGGAAATCGGCCTCGTTGTTGGAGCTATAAAACGCAACGCACGATGGAGCATGCACACTCCTTTGGTAAGATCTTTAGGATTGTTGCTTCTGATACGTTTCTCCATTGTGACTTCTAGTTATAGAGATAAGAACGTTCTTTTTGCCCATAGTGTGTGTCCAAGAATATAGTGTCAGTGTCATATGTTTAATCATGTTGTTCACCAGTGTAATGGTAAAATGGTGTTTTGCAACCATTTCAGTCTTGTGCACTAGTGGAAATTTTTAGTTTTGGGAACCGCTAGCAAATAAGTGTACTCTATGATTTAAAAAAAAAAAAAAAAAAATGCTCACAATTTGCAGGAATACAATTACGTAACGCTATGCTTAGGAACAAATATACATTATACAGTGCCCCAGATTAAGGCAACATATTGTGCCCCATTAATAAAAGTATGCAACACCCTATATTTAGTATCTGACACACAGAGCTTCCCCAGTTCAATTAGGCTACTTTCACACATCAGGTTTTTTCCATCAGGCACAATCTGGAAAAAAAACGGGTAAAACGGATCTGGTACTGCATCCGTTTTATTCCCATAGATTTGCATTGTTACCGGATTGTGCCTGACGGCTTTGCGTTGCATCCGGTTTTTTTTTTCCGGATGCAGCAAAATTAATGCGGTGGCCGGATGGAACGTTTCATGTAACGTTTTTTGGCCCCTTAAAAAAAACCGCATCGCGCCGGATCTGGCGCAATACGGCGTGTTTTACAATGGAAGCCTATGGACGCCGGCGTAATGCGGCAAAACGGATGCGGCTGCCGGATCCATTTTTGTAAACTGAGCATGCTCCAATGTTTTGAAAAAACGGATCCAGCAATAAAACCGGACAAAATGGATGCAAAACGGATCCGCTGGATCCGTTTTTTTACGCATCCGGCATAACGGATGCGTTAAACGGATCCGCTGGATACGGTTTTTACTTTTTTTTTTTTTTTTGCCGGATCCGTTGGATCAGGAAAAAAAAAGGATTGTGCCTGAATGCAGAAAACTGATGTGTGAAAGTAGCCTTATACCTCACACTGTTTCTCATGATTGAATAAATGTATGCGACATGCTGCAGCTGCGATCTCACAGCACAGACAGTATGGGAGGAGGAGAGCAGAGCTGACAGTGCTGTGAATTGAGAGCTGCAGCATGTTGCATACATCATTCTGGATTTGAGCCAGGCATTAGCTATGAGGGTCTTAATCTGAGATGGTCGAGATAGATGCAGAGAGGAGTTTGAAATCAACAGTTTTGCTTCTTCCCATCTTGTAATAAGTAAATGCCAGCAGTGAGGTCTGTTCACCTGGGAAGGAGAGCAGATCAATGTTACTGCCTATCTTATCATATCACACATTGAAAGCCTTGATGCTGCCTGCTTAAGATTAATGCTATACAGGGGAAAAAGTAAAAGTTTAAGAGTCCTTGCAAATGCCTGCTTGGTTATTGTTGAAATATTATATAACTTGTACAAACTAATATATCTGCAGTGAAAATGAACAATTATATAATGATGTCATATTCAGCTCTGCGTCCACCACTCCATGATGTGGCCAGTGTAACATGATATAGCTGGCAACGCCAACAGATACTGTTTAAGGGCTCCTTCAGACGTTGGTTATTCCCCTCCCCCCAAAAAAAAAATCCTCTGTAGAAATGTTCACACCCTTGTCCCCCATCCTGTAGTAATGTGCCATCCTGTAGTAATGTCCCCTATTTATGCCACATTATGCCATTTGCATACACACATAAAAAAAATCTTCTCACCTGTTCCTTCGGTGTTCTTTCTTGTTTCTTGCAGCATGCAGGCCCCCTGACGGTCGCAGTCCTATGCTGGTATGACTTCTGCCACCGCGCAGAAGAACTCTGCAGAGCATTACCAATGGCAGCCGCTGGCCAATCAGAGGCCAGCAGGTGACGTCCTGTGACGTCACCTGCTGGCCTCTGATTGGCCAGCGGATGCTATTGTGCAGAGATGTGCAGATTTTTCCCATAGTCTTGTATTAGATGCAGTAAAACATAATAATTTTTTTTTTTTTTTTTTTTTGTGCGAAATGCACCAAAAAAGCGCATGATCTCCTCACAAGTGTATCAATAAAGTTTTGTCAAAGCCAAATACCAGAGAGTATAAAAAAACAAAGCGGCTTTATTTACAACTTGACACACCAAAAAGTGACCTAATTTACATAACAGATGCAGAAAATCTGCAACATCAAAAAGTCAGCAAATACTCCTCATGGGAACGCAGGTTACCGGTGTGTTCACACTGAGTCTTATGGCTGAGCTTACACAGCAGAAATTCTCCCAACACTTGTAGTTTATGAACTCTCTGATTTTTGAAGAGTTTCTGCTCCAGAAACTCAGTGTGATCGCAACCTATAGATGGTTTTCACTGACACAGAACGTTGGGATGTTGACAATGTAGTTTTTGCTTAAAGGGAACCTGTCAGGTGCAATAGGCCCTCAGAACCACGAGCAGTTCAGGGTGCATGTTAGTATTAATCCCTGACTAACAGTCCCTTTATATACCAGCATAGATAAACAGATCTTTAGAAAAACTATTTCTAAAGATAATTTATGATATGCCAATGAGGCTAGCGACTAGTCACAAGGGCGTTAGTTGCCTTGGCTAGTCGACCCACATAGCATGCTAGCATGCCCCTTGTGGGCGTACTAACATGCTAATGAATGAGCAGCGACGCCGCACATGCCTCACTCTTCATGGCTGTCGGCGGACGATGAATTATGCACTGTGCATGATCCGGAATTGCTGGGACTTCCGATTATACGCACTAAACTGATGCTGGGTGTAAGCTTCCCGACTTCAGTGAGGTACTGTGCACATGACCGGAAGTGCTGGGACTTCAGATCATGCGCAGAGCACATCCATCCTCTGTCGGCCGCTGTGATGGGGTCCTTCCCAGATATCACACAACAGAGCGAGAGATGGATGAACAATCCAAAGAACATTTATTCCAAGCAAATGAAATGGTCCATACAATAATCCACCATACAGAGGATACAAATAGTCCAGAAACACGAATATAGTCCAGTAAGTGATAAATGTCCAAGACTCTCTGTGAAGCCGCAGCTTTAGCCCAGAGGATCAATCTTTGTCCTTCTCCAAGTTTTCAAACAGACTGACCCAGAATGACTAATTCACCAGGTAAGCAGAGAGTTTAGGTGGATGCCAGTCCTCCCTCTCCCAGACCTAGGAACAGAATCACTACATGGGGGTAATTATCCTACAGACAATACAATGTACACACAAGCAATACAGAGAATGGACAGTGAACCACGCCTAAAATATGAACGTACACCACATGATATACAACCCCCCCCCCATATTCCACCATCACAGCCGCCATGAAGAGTGAGGTATGTGCGGCGTCGCTGCGCATTCATTAACATGTTAGTATGACCACAGTGGACTGCTATCATGCTATGTGGGCCGACTAGCCAGAGGAAATAACGTCCTTGCAACTAGTCCCCGCGCTACTTAGCCTATAATATACGATCTTTAGAAATTACTTTTTTCCTAAAGATCCCTTTATCTATGCTAGTGTATACAGGGACAGTTAGGCAAGTATTAGCAATATACACCCAGAACTGCTCTTGGGTCTGGGTGCATACGGCACCTGACAGGTTCCCTTAAAATTTCTAAACAGTGGATTCAGCAGCAGGGAAGAGTATCATTCTTTCCTTTACCTTTCCTAGTCTCTTTTAATCCATTTTCTTTTTTATACCTTAGTGTGGAATGTGGTTTACAAATGCCGATGCAAGATTCTGACAGGATTTTCTTCGCAGCGTTTTACATGAAGCTTTAGTTATTTTTTACTAAACCCCCCCCCCCCCAAAAAAAAACCTAAACACTTTAAAATCTATAGTTAAATATTGTACACTACAGCATGCTCCGACTTGAGCATTTTTTTTCCTAGCGTCTTTTCTATACAATTCTCCTGTAGGACTTCCATAATACCAGACAATAGACCTGCGTAACATGTTCCTAAATAGGAAAGGCAATCCTACAACGCTTGTAAGAAAATACAAAAAAAAAAATAAAGTATTTTGAGCGTTTGAACATGCTGAAAAATGTGAAGGAAACCTAATGGTATTACCGTAGCTCTAAAGGACTATGGGCCTGGTAATCAAGACCGGCCTCTGAGGATCCGTGCTGGATTTATATGCCTCTTCATGAATCATGACCATCTATCATTTTATGGATCCAGAGCATCAGACGAGCGGCGTACACCTCGTGTTTGCCCCTCTCCACAGATACTGCACCAGTCCCTGGAGTAAGATTTGTGGCGTAGTGAACGCAGCCACTTTTCATGAATTTGACAAGCAGCGGTTGCCACGTCCTATACTTCACCAGCTTCTCCCACTTTGTGAGTGCGCCAAAAAATCGCATAATTTTAGCGCACCAAAATTGTGACTTTCTTTGTCGCTCCATTGGGAGACCCAGACAATTGGGGTGTATAGCTATGCCTCCGGAGGCCACACAAAGCATTACACTAAAAGTGTAAAGCCCCTCCCCTTCTGCCTATACACCCCCCGTGCTCACGGGCTCCTCAGTTTTTTTTGCTTTGTGCGAAGGAGGCAGACATCCACGCATAGCTCCACAGCTTGGTCAGCAGCAGCTGCTGACTAGGTCGGATGGAAGAAAAGAGGGCCCATAATAGGGCCCCCAGCATGCTCCCTTCTCACCCCACTTTGTCGGCGGTGTTGTTAAGGTTGAGGTGCCCATTGCGGGTACACAGGCAGGAGCCACATGCTGTTTTCCTTCCCCATCCCTTAATGGGCTCTGGGTGAAGTGGGATCCGGATCGGTCTCCAGGCACTGGGACCGTGCTCCCTCCGCAGCCCCTGGGAATCTGCAGGATAGGAGCTGGATATCGTCAGGGACAAAGCCCTGCTACTATGAGGTACTCTGTGTCTCCGTGGGGACCGCGCATGGAGCGCTGGTCCCATACACATTACAGCACTGCTGGGTGTGTTAGTGCGCCGGGCATGGAGCGCTTGTGCCAGACACTTTCCAGCTCTGCTGGGTGTGTTAGTGCGCCGGACATGGAGCGTTTGTGCCAGACACTTTCCAGCTCTGCTGGGTGTGTTAGTGCGCCGGACATGGAGTGCTTGTGCCAGACACTTTCCAGCTCTGCTGGAGGTGTTAGTGCGCCGGGGGACTACCGCGCGGCCGCGCTTATTGCCGGCCGCGCTTATAACTTTAGTCCCCGGCTTCTGCGGCCTAGTGTCGTTCTTTCCCGCCCACAGGCCTGCCAGTCAGGGGAGGGGCGGGACGCTGCACGGATCGTCAGCGGAGGGCTGGAGCATACATTAGTATCCTCCTCCCTCCTCACTCAGTACAGTGGGGCACTGGATTCCCGCACTTTTCTTGGGCACGCCCACGGTCTCCTCCTCCCCACAGAACGCCGGCAGCCATTCCTGTCAGCGATTCAGACGCTGGAGAGGAGAGGCAACACAGGGAGACCCAGGCAGGGAATCTGGTGACCACACAACCGCTCTGAGCGGTCGGTAAGCAGCACCTGTGGTGCTGGCCCCACTGAGTACCGAAGTGTGTGTGTATATATATATAATATATATATATATATATATATATATATATATATATATATATATATATATATATATATATATATATATATATATATATATATATATATATATATATATATATATAATATATGCTTATAGGCTATACATTGCACTGTACGGTCGCTCTGTTGATTTTTGGCTATATACCCTCCTGGATTGTTCTCAGAGGAGACAACATGTCATCTGCAAAAAGCAAGGGTGCCAAAGCACAGGCGTACTTTGCAACCTGTACCTCATGTACAGCTGTACTACCGGCAGGGTCCACTGACCCTCATTGTGTGCAATGCTCGGCCCCTGTGGCACTTACTCAGCCGGAGCCTCTGCTACAGGTGGCCCAGGTGGATCCACCTGCTACCACTGTCCAGGTGACAGGGACGGAGTTTGCAGCCTTTGCTGACAAACTGTCTGAGACTATGGATAAATGGTCTGCTAAAATACTGGAAGCTTTGCAGTCCAGACCGGTGATTCAGGCCCCGGGCTCTATCCAATCCTTGACCCCTGGTCCCCCTCAATTGGAACAGCAATGTGCCCCGGGGGTAACCCACAGGTCCCAGGGTGAGGTCTCTGACACGGACCGCAGTCCCAGGCCGCCCAAGCGGGGTGACTCTCTGGAGGATGAAGCGGAGGTATCAGATCAGGATTCTGATACTGAAGCCGCTCTCAACCTAGATACACCTGAAGGTGACGCAGTAGTGAATGACCTTATAGCGACCATCAATCAGGTGTTGGATATTTCTCCTCCAGCTCCTCCAATTGAGGAGTCTGCTTCTCAGGAGAAATTCCGTTTCAGGTTTCCAAAGCGTACATTAAATATGTTTCTGGATCACTCTGACTTCAGAGAGGCAATCCAGAAAAACCGAGACTGTCCAGACAAGCGTTTTTCCAAGCGCCTTAAGGACACACGTTATCCCTTCCCCCCCTGAGGTTGTCAAGGGCTGGACTCAGTGTCCTAAGGTGGATCCTCCAATCTCCAGACTGGCGGCTAGATCCATAGTTGCAGTGGAAGACGGGGCTTCACTCAAAGATGCCACTGACAGACAGATGGAACCATGGTTAAAATCCATCTATGAAGCTATAGGCGCGTCTTTTGCTCCAGCATTCGCTGCCGTATGGGCACTCCAAGCTATCTCAGCTTGTCAGGCGCAGATTCATGCGGTAACACGTACATCTGCCCCACAAGTGGTGTCCTTAACCAATCAGGCGTCGGCGTTTGCGTCCTACGCCATTAATGCTATCCTGGACTCTGCGAGCCGTACGGCGGTGGCATCCGCCAACTCGGTGGTACTCCGCAGGGCCATGTGGCTACGTGAATGGAAGGCAGACTCTGCTTCCAAAAAGTTCTTAACCGGTTTGCCATTGGCTGGCGACCGCTTGTTTGGTGAGCGATTGGATGAAATCATTAAACAATCCAAGGGAAAGGATTCATCCTTACCCCAGTCCAAACCAAACAGACCTCAACCACGGAAGGTACAATCGAGGTTTCGGTCCTTTCGGACCGCGGGCAGATCTCAATTTTCCTCGTCCAAAAGGCCTCAGAAAGATCAGAGGAACTCAGATGCATGGCGGTCTAAGTCACGTCCTAAAAAGACCGCCGGAGGCACCGCTCCCAAAGCGGCCTCCTCATGACTTTCGGCCTCTTCAAACCGCATCCTCGGTCGGTAGCAGGCTCTCCCGCTTTTGCGACACCTGGCTGCCACAAGTAAAAGACCGATGGGTGAGAGACATTCTATCTCACGGTTACAGGATAGAGTTCAACTCTCGTCCTCCGACTCGTTTCTTCAGAACATCTCCACCCCCCGACAGAGCCGAGGCTCTTATGCAGGCGGTGGGCACCCTGAAGGCGGAAGGAGTGGTGATCCCGGTTCCTCTTCAGCAACGGGGTCACGGTTTTTACTCCAACTTGTTCGTGGTGCCAAAAAAGGACGGATCCTTCCGTCCCGTTCTGGACCTAAAGCTGCTCAACAAGCATGTGAAAACCAGGCGGTTCCGGATGGAATCGCTTCGCTCCGTCATCGCCTCCATGTCCCAAGGAGATTTCCTGGCATCAATAGACATCAAAGATGCTTATCTCCACGTACCGATTGCGCCAGAGCATCAGCGATCCTGCGCTTCGCCATAGGGGACGAACACCTTCAGTTCGTGGCACTACCTTTTGGCCTGGCAACAGCCCCACGGGTCTTCACCAAGGTCATGGCAACAGTGGTGGCAATCCTACACTCTCAGGGACACTCGGTGATCCCTTACTTAGACGATCTACTTGTCAAGGCACCCTCTCAAGGGGCATGCCAACACAGCCTGAACATTGCTCTGGAAACTCTCCAGAGTTTCGGGTGGATCATCAATTTTCCAAAGTCAAATCTGACACCGGCCCAATCACTGACATATCTTGGCATGGAGTTTCATGCTCTCTCAGCGATAGTGAAGCTTCCGCTGAACAAACAGCGTTCACTACAGACAGGGGTGCAATCTCTCCTTCATGGTCAGTCACACCCCCTGAGGCGCCTCATGCACTTCCTAGGGAAGATGGTGGCAGCAATGGAGGCAGTTCCTTTTGCGCAGTTTCATCTGCGCCCACTTCAATGGGACATTCTCCGCAAATGGGACAGGAAGTCGACGTCCCTCGACAGGAACGTCTCCCTTTCTCGGGCAGCTAAAGCTTCCCTTCAGTGGTGGCTTCTTCCCACTTCTCTGTCGAAGGGGAAATCCTTCCTGCCCCCATCCTGGGCTGTGGTCACGACGGACGCGAGCCTGTCAGGGTGGGGAGCGGTCTTTCTCCACCACAGGGCTCAGGGGACTTGGACTCAGACAGAGTCCTCCCTTCAGATCAATGTTCTGGAGATAAGGGCAGTGTATCTTGCCCTAAAAGCGTTCCAGCCGTGGCTGGAAGGCAAACAGATCCGAATTCAGTCGGACAACTCCACAGCGGTGGCATACATCAACCACCAAGGCGGGACACGCAGTCGGCAAGCCTTCCAGGAGGTCCGGCGGATTCTGCTATGGGTGGAAGCCACAGCCTCCACCATATCCGCAGTTCACATCCCGGGCGTAGAAAACTGGGAAGCAGATTTTCTCAGTCGCCAGGGCATGGACGCAGGGGAATGGTCCCTTCACCCGGACGTGTTTCAGGAGATCTGTTGCCGCTGGGGCATGCCGGACGTCGACCTAATGGCGTCCCGGCACAACAACAAGGTCCCGACGTTCATGGCACGGTCTCAAGATCACAGAGCTCTGGCGGCAGACGCCTTAGTTCAGGATTGGTCGCAGTTTCAACTCCCTTATGTGTTTCCTCCTCTGGCACTGTTGCCCAGAGTGTTACGCAAGATCAGGGCCGACTGCCGTCGCGCCATCCTCGTCGCTCCAGACTGGCCAAGGAGGTCGTGGTACCCGGATCTGTGGCATCTCACGGTCGGCCAACCGTGGGCACTCCCAGACCGACCAGACTTGCTGTCTCAAGGGCCGTTTTTCCATCTGAATTCTGCGGCCCTGAACCTGACTGTGTGGCCATTGAGTCCTGGATCCTAGCGTCTTCAGGTTTATCTCAAGAGGTCATTGCCACCATGAGACAGGCTAGGAAACCAACGTCCGCCAAGATCTACCACAGGACGTGAAAAATTTTCCTGTCGTGGTGCTCTGCTCAGGGCGTTTCTCCCTGGCCGTTTACCTTGCCCACTTTTCTGTCCTTTCTTCAATCCGGATTAGAAAAGGGTTTGTCACTAGGCTCCCTTAAGGGACAAGTCTCTGCGCTCTGTCTTTTTTCAGAAGCGCCTAGCCAGACTTCCACAGGTACGCACATTCCTGCAGGGGGTTTGTCACATCGTACCTCCTTACAGGCGTCCGTTAGAACCCTGGGATCTGAACAGGGTGCTGATGGTTCTTCAGAAACCACCGTTCGAGCCAATGAGGGATATCTCTCTCTCGCGCCTTTCACAGAAGGTGGTCTTCCTAGTGGCAGTCACATCACTTCGGAGAGTGTCTGAGCTAGCAGCGCTGTCATGCAAAGCCCCCTTCCTGGTGTTTCACCAGGACAAGGTGGTTCTGCGTCCGGTTCCGGAATTTCTCCCTAAGGTGGTATCCCCCTTTCATCTCAATCAGGATATTTCCTTACCCTCTTTTTGTCCTCATCCAGTTCACCAATGTGAAAAGGATTTGCACTTGTTAGATCTGGTGAGAGCACTCAGATTCTACATTTCTCGTACGGCGCCCCTGCGCCGCTCGGATGCACTCTTTGTCCTTGTCGCTGGCCAGCGTAAAGGGACACAAGCTTCCAAATCAACCCTGGCTCGGTGGATCAAGGAACCAATTCTCGAGGCTTATCGTTCCTCCGGGCTTCCGGTTCCCTCAGGGCTGAAGGCCCATTCTACCAGGGCCGTGGGAGCGTCCTGGGCTTTGCGGCACCAGGCTACGGCTCAGCAGGTGTGTCAGGCGGCTACCTGGTCGAGCCTGCACACTTTCACGAAACACTATCAGGTGCATACCTATGCTTCGGCAGATGCCAGCCTAGGTAGGCGAGTCCTTCAGGCGGCGGTTGCCCACCTGTAGGACGGAGCCGGTTACGGCTCTATTATGAGGTATTATTTACCCACCCAGGGACTGCTTTTGGACGTCCCAATTGTCTGGGTCTCCCAATGGAGCGACAAAGAAGAAGGGAATTTTGTTTACTTACCGTAAATTCCTTTTCTTCTAGCTCCAATTGGGAGACCCAGCACCCGCCCGTTTTTTGTGTACACATGTTGGTCATGTTGAATGGTTTCAGTTCTCCGATATTCCTTCGGATTGAATTTACTTTAAACCAATTATAATTTTTTCCTCCTTCTTGCTTTTGCACCAAAACTGAGGAGCCCGTGAGCACGGGGGGTGTATAGGCAGAAGGGGAGGGGCTTTACACTTTTAGTGTAATGCTTTGTGTGGCCTCCGGAGGCATAGCTATACACCCCAATTGTCTGGGTCTCCCAATTGGAGCTAGAAGAAAAGGAATTTACGGTAAGTAAACAAAATTCCCTTCTTTCAAATCTTTATGCCAGAATATGTAAAAGCTATGATGAATCGGGTCTTCTGACTCTAATTTATTCTTTCAGACTTCAGCAGATTTCTATTACAGCTGCATTGACTTTTTGTTTTATAGGGTAGTAGTTGTTAATTTTACTTCAATCTTTCTAACTTTAGGATGAAGAGCAGGACCCCTTGCTGCACAGTTTTAGCCAGTTGAAAGACATACTGAATAATATAAAATGTAAGTATTCTTTGAGTTATTGGTTGGATTGCTTATATATATATATATAAAAACCCCTCGATGTTCCAGCTCTGGATCCTGACTATGACTAAAATTGCTGGTAATAGTATATGCCACAAACTCTTAATTTGTGAATAAGCGCACTGGATCTGCAACTGTGTCTGGAGATCCAGTGGTCACATCCAGCAACAACAGCTAATGTTGCCACTAGGAAACCAAATGTAATAAGTAGGGAGGAGCAAACGTGAACGGGAATTTTAAATTTGTATGTAAATAAATAATTAAAAAAAGCAAAAACGTGGGGTTCCCTTTATTTTTGATTATCGGCCAAGGTAAAGCACACAGCTGAGGGCCGCAGGTCGCAGCTGTCTGCTTTACCTGCGCTGGTTATCAAAAATAGGGGGAACCCCACTTTTTTTTATTTTAATTCCTTACCCGCATTTGTTTACAGAGCAGTTGTTGTCCTGTGCTTGCCCACATTTTGCTTCCTTTGCAGTCAACTAGCCCTTACTACGACCATTTTAGAGCACAGGAGTTCAGGTCTCCATTCACTTATGATGTCCGGGTTCCAAACCGAACTTTTAGCTAAAATCCAGGTGAACTTGAACTTCCTTGGGTCTGCTCATCCATAGTAATAAGTAGAGTTGAACACAAAAGTTAGTTGGAACCTGGTTCTGCGTTCATGGGTTCTATGGCATGACGTTTCAGGAACCTAGTAACCACAGGAGGCTACTTGGATGGTGGCATTAGAGTACTGGCTGAAGTTCACACTGCCCTGGAAGTATTGTAGTGGATCCAGGACTAAGGTCATGCAAAACCTTTTGCTAAGCTCTAATAATAATGTTTTTGTTTTATTCAGCACAATTGTTAAAATGTAACTTAAAGGGGGTTTCTACTACTTTTTCACCCCCTTGCCATATATCATAGCTGTTCAAAACACCACCTTTTTATAATATACTTTTATTGAATGTATAGCTTATATAAGCGCATCTCTGTAGGAGTCTCGTATGACTAGATTGTTTTGCAAATTCTTCTTCCTCATTGGTTATGTCTGATACTTTTCTGGTACAGAAATCAGACCAAATAAAAGGAAGTTGTCATTTGGCTCCTGATGGTGGGTATGGATGAGAAGGAGTGAATGACAGCTGCCTGAGCATGCATCCTGAAGAGATTGAATTAGTCTGCCTCACTTAAGTGCTGTGATCTGCATTTTGAAAGCAAAGGGTTTAGGAAATCCAATTACTGACATGGACAGCGCTGAAATTTGCATAACAAACACAGTGGGGCTGTAATGGCAATTGCCAGATGGGCTCGTACCTACCTTGGGCTGCTCTAACACTTGGTATCTCCCAATATCTTCAGCAGCACAGGGCGGAGAATGGAGGAGGCCTGCTAAATGCTAGATCACAGGCTACAGTAATGCGTGATGGAACTAGTAGTAGTTGAGTGCAGTAAGCCTGGGGATGAAGAGTGATCGATGTAAACATCAGAGCTGCAGCTGGCAGACACAAAGTGATGCTATCTGCATGATTAAAGGTTTATATTTCTTTGAGTGTGGATGCATTGAGTGGCACATAACAGCACGATGATGAGGAATAAAAAATTTAAATGAGTTGGGGTAGTGGATAACTTCTTTAACCCCTTAACGACCCATGACGTACTGGGTACGTCATGGATCGTGTGCCGGTAAGCCCCGCCGGCAAGCGGCGGCGATCCGCGCACATATCCGCTGTTATCAACAGCTGACGTGTGCCTGCTAGCCGCGGGTGGAATCGCTTCCACTCGCGGCCATTAACCCCTTACATTTCGCTGCCATAATCTGGCAGCGATATGTATATGGGCGCCGCCATGACAGTCACTTACCCCGCCCCCACCGGAAGTCACGTGACATGATCATGTGACTTTCGGGGGTTGCCATGGTAGCACAGGGTCATGTGATGACGCCTGTAGCTAACATGACTCCCTTCCTCTCAATGCCGGAATACAGCCGGCGTAAAGCAGCAAATCTGCAGTTCTCAGCTCTGTAGCTGAGATCTCCAGATAGTGCAGAGCGATCGGATTGCTGATCGCTATAGCCCCCTAGGGGGACTAGTAAAATAAAAAAAAAATAAAAAAAAAAGTTTTAAAAAATAAAAAAAAAAAATAAGAAAACCTAAAAGTTCAAATCACCCCCCTTTCACCCCATTGAAAATTAAAGGGTTAAAAAAATAAAAAATACACACATATTTGGTAGCGCCGCGTTCGGAAATGCCCGATCTATCAAAATATAAAATCAATGAATCTGATCAGTAAACGGCGTAGCGGCAAAGAAATTCCAAACGCCAAAATTACGTTTTTTTGGTCACAGCAAATTTTGCGCAAAATGCAATAACACGCAATCAAAACGTAGCATCTGCGCAAAGATGGTACCGTTAAAAACGTCAGGTCGAGACGCAAAAAATAAGCTATCACTGAGCCTCAGATCCCGAAAAATGAGAACGCTATGGGTTTTGGAAAATGGCGCAAAACGTGCGCCACTTTTTTTGGACAAGATGTGAATTTTTTTTAACCCCTTAGATACAAGTAAACCTATACATGTTTGGTGTCTACAAACTCGCACTGACCTGAGGCATCACATAGATACCTCAGTTTTACCATATAGTGAACACAGTGAATAAAATATCCCAAAAACCATTGTACGATAACACTTTTTTTTTGCAATTTTTCCGTATTTGGAATTGTTTTTGCCGTTTTCCAGTACACTACATGGTAAAACTTATGGTTTCATTTAAAAGTACAACTCGTCCCGCAAAAAACAAGCCCTCATATGGCAAGATTGACGGAAAAATAAAAAAGTTACGCCTCTCGGAAGAAGGGGAGCAAAAAACAAAAACTCAAAAACGGAAAGTGCCTGGGGGCTGAAGGGGTTAAGTGAATCGGTCACCAGGTTTGTGGTACTTCATTTGAAAGCAACATAAGTAGGGGCAGAGTTCCTGATTCCAAATATATCACTTAGTTAATTGGGTGCTGCAGTTGTGATTAAACCCCTGTTATCGGCTACAGATCTAGCAGTTCTTTGAATGCTGAGCTTTGTATAACCCCACCCACACCACTGTGAACACTGTACATTGAGAGAAAGTTTCTAATCAGTGGTGGGAGCTTGGTTTAACTGGGCAGATGACTAGGATGCACAAGACAACTAGTCCTATAGAGATAATCTCCTGATAATAAAACACTGAAACATCACACCTCTTAATAAGTGACACATTGTAGCAACTACATTACACTGCCATTAGACTATATTGTAAAAACCTGCTGACATATTGTATTTAATAGGACATTTAACTCCATGTTACCACGAAGCGTAATCTGTTTTGTATATACTGTAATCGCTGGTTTTATTTGAGCGGAATATCTTCCATGTTTAACAGTTCAAGCAAAGTGAATGTGATTTCATTTGGTGTGGTCTTCTGTGAGGCTATGTGCAGACGTGTGCACTCTGCACCGCACACAAAAGGTCTGCTTCAGAGCGCAGCTGAAAAGCTCCGTTCTAAAGCGCCTGGTGCCTGCAGAATTCGTGCGGTCTGGATGCTGCCTCTCTCTATAGACAGCATGCAAAGCGCAGGAAAGAAGTGACATGTCACTGCTTAGAACGCGCGCTTCGGGCAGCAGCTGAATCGCCGCGCTCTAATACGCCACGTGCGCACGGCCCCTGCATAATCTTCATAGATTGTGCTGGGGACGCAGGACGCATGCAGTTACGCTTCGGTGCAGATCGCAGCGTAACTGCATGCAATACACACACGTGCGCACATAGCCTTAGACTTCCATGGAGAACCTGAAAAAAAAATGCATTTAAATAAACACAATTGTGTTTTTAACTGCACAATCCCAATGTTTCTGCACTCCTAAATCAAACTTGCACCATAAATGTGTGGAAAACTGAGCAAAACCACAATAATCGGAGCAGATTGTGTATTTTCTGAGTGGATTTCCACAGGAAAACCGGTATTTATGCTATAATGCTTATTGATAGTGGGATATAACTACCACCACTTCTGCCCATAGGAATATAGCATACACACTGATTTTGAAAAACTCTGGGCTTATGTATATGTGTATATATGTATTATAGTATGATCATACCGTCTGTGAACATAATCACAGTACTGGTCTTTATCTGTTTCTTCTCCATGTCCTAAGAGGCTATCGCAGATTTCCAGTAGCAGGTGGGCCTAGAAAGGTCAGAGTATTCCTTCTGGCATTTGCACCTGCCATACTGCAGCGTGGAAGCAAGGCTCGATCCGGGAAGGGGCTTTGGTGATGTTCCTGCGTAAATTTAGTTTTGTTATACTTTGTGCTTCGCAAACAATGCTGCACATGGCGTCAGGATATATAAACATCACATTTCCTATTTTTCTTTTACACAACACTGTATCTATAAAGCTATGCTGAACACTTACAGGGATTTTTATAGTATTCTATTGCAAATCTGATGCGTGTATGTCATAAAGCTGCAGTCCAATTTGTTCTTATTTAATTGTATTTTTCCATAAAACTTACATTTTTAAGTTCCTCTTCTTAGAGGTTACAATGCAGATTTCTATTATTCCTTTTAGAATTTTAACCTCTTCACGACACATGACGTACTGGGTATGTCATGGATTGTGTGAGGTTAATCCCTGTCGCGGGCAGTCAGCAGCGAACCTTGCACATGTCAGCTGATTTGAACAGCTGACATATGCAGCTCTCAAGCACGAGTGTATCCGCTCTCAACTTGCTCCTATTAACCCCTTGGATCTTGCTGTCAACAAGTGACAGCGTGCCGCGGTAACCATTCACATACCCAGCGCCATCGTAAGTCACGTGACATAATCACGTGGATGCGATGGTGTCCATGGTAGCACAGGTTTATGTGATGGCTCCTGTAGCTATCATGAGCCACTTCCTCTAAAGGCCCAGTCACACACACAGACTTACCAGCGATCCCAAAAACGACGCTACCTGATAGGGATCGCAGGTAAGTCGCTGGGAGGTAGCAGGTGAGATGTCACACAGTCAGATCTTACCAGCGATGCAGGAACAATACAGGTCGCAGTAGCAACCTGTATAACGATCTCTGCAGTCACTGTGACCTTGTCACACAGTGTCAAACACAGCGATGTGTCCTGGCCAGCAGGACATTGCCTTTGAAGAAAATGGCCTGGACCATTCGGCAACGACTAGAGATCTCACAGCAGGGGCCTGATCGCTGGTAGGTGTCACACATAACGAGATCGCTAACGGGATCACTACTGCGTCACCAAAACCGTGACTCGGCAGCGATCTCGCTAGCGATCTCGTTATGTGTGACGGTACCTTTTACACTTGGCAGACTGCCATTTGTAATAAAAGAGCTGCTTTTCTGCAGATCTCAGCTGTGTAAAAGGGTTAAAAAATATCCACATACACATATTTGGTATCGCCGCTTTCAGAAACGCCCGATCTATCAAAATATAAAATCAATTAACCTGATCGGTAAATGGTGTAGCAGCAAAAAAATTCCAAATGCTAAAATTACGTTTTTTAGTCGCTGCGTATGTTGTGCAAGATGCAATGACAGGCGATCAAAACCTAGCATCTGCACAAAAATAGTACCATTAAAAACCATCGGGCAGTCACACTTTTTTTTTTTTTGCAATTTTTTTCACACTTGGAATTTTTTTGCAGTTTTCCAGTACACTATATGGTAAAACTCATTGTTAAAAATAAGCCCTTATATGGCAAGATGGATAGAAGAATAAAAAATGTACGGCTCTCAGAAGGGGAGCGAAAAAAAATAAAATGGAAAAATGAAAAATCGCCCTGGGGTGATGGGGGTTAAATTGACCGCCGAGGTTTAAGGCTGCGTTACACCAATCTATCGTGCGATAGATCGTCGAGGTCACGATTTTTGTGATGCATATCCGGCATCGCTGGCGATGCCGGCCTGTGTGACACCTCCTAGCGACGCAGTATCGCTCACAAATCGTGAGTCGTGTACTGCTCGCTAGGTTCCGTAATATCGTTTAATTTAGTTGTTCATTGTTTCCGTGGTAGCACACGCCGCTCCGTGTGACACCTCGGGAACGATGAACAGCAGCTCACCTGCGTCACGCGGCCGCCGCCGGCTATGTGAAGGAAGGAGGTGGGCGGGATGTTTACGTCCCACTCATCTCTGCCCGCCGCTTCCATTGGCTGGCGGCCGTGTGACGTCGCTGTGACGCCGAACGTCCCTCCCACTCCAGAAAGTGGACGTTCGCCGCCCACAGTGTGGTCGCATGAGAGGTAAGTACGTGTGACGGGGGTTACCGACTTTGTCCGTGACGCAAAAAGGACGGGGGTGGGTACAACCGATTGTGCAATTTCACAATCGGTCGTACCGTATAAAGCAGCCTTTACTCTTTACCTTCTCAGAGGCGTGTCCCTGACACTCAGCACTGATTAGATGGTGGCAGATTGATTAAGGACACCCCCCCAAATGGTAATGTCCTGTTTTATGTTTTTCTTTTTTTTGTTTTTTTTGTTTTTTTTGTTTTTTTTTTTTTTTAGGAGCTTTACAGAACTGAACTGTAATAAAAAAATGTCCTGGAATTGGTATTTCAGAGAAATAGGAGTACTTACTATGATAGACTGATTTAACCCTTTAATGCCACATGACTGGTATATCTGTAATGAGCGCATATCACTTCGATATATAGAGCACTACCTGTCGTGCTGATTGCACAGTACAACGTCTGCACCTCTGGTGTGATCTGCTGCAGGAGTCCGACTGTTAGGCCGGAGTCACACTTGTGAGAGACTCGCGCTAGTCTCGTATCACATCACCTGGCATGGCCACACACTCTCCTGACAGGAGCGGGTCGGCTGTATGTATTTCTATGCAGCTGAGACACTCCTGTCCAGAGAGTGTGCGGCCATGCCGGGTGAAGCACTGCAAGACACGTGCGAGTCTCTCGCAAGTGTGACTCCGGCCTAACTCACATCTTGGCTTCTGCTCAGACTGGAGTTCTTTCTGATCTTAGCAGTTTAACCCTTCATATGCCACTGTCAAGAGTGACAGCGGCACACGTGTAGTTAGCCAGAGAGAAAGTAATGCTCCGTCAGCCTTGTGCAGTCGAGGGTCCTGATGGGTTGCTATGGCAAACGGAGGCCTAACAAAAGCCTCCTGCCGGGCTGATGTACACCACAGCCAATCAGGTCCTGATGGGGGCAGGGCCTGGGAACTACCGCTCACTAAAGCGATCTCATGTTAAAGTCCCCCCAGGGATTAATAAATGTTGTAAACCTAAAATTATTACGTGTTAAAAATTAAAAAAAGAAATGTGCTCCCCAAATTTCCCCCCCCCCCCCAAAAAAAAGAAGTTTCTTTAATCTGGAAACCACTTATCCCACATCATAGACACCACAACATTTTTTTTTTTTATTTTGTAGAAAAAATAACACCAGAATTGCCATTTTTGTTAATTGCACCTCACAGAACAGTAAATAACAAGTAGTCAAGTGCTTTGTGTGTTTAACAATGGTACCAATAAATATTAGTTTGTTATGCAGACCTGTCCTACTGCAACTTTAAAACATGCAAAAAATGTATTGATCTTAAAACATAATGCTATTAAATAATTTATGTTCTTAGTGATGTTCTTGTGCAAAAAAATAGAAGTTAGATATCACTGTAATCCTCTTGACTCGTACTATAAAGGTTTACCCCACATGGTGCATGCTGTAAGAAAAAAAATCAGTTTCATCCAAAATGTTATCACTGACCAAATTTACCCTGGAAAAAAAAAAAAGTACGTCTGTTAACTAAATAAATAAATAAATAAATAAAGCAAGCATATAGCTCTTTGAATGTAGGAATGTAAAAGCAAAGATAAAAACTTTATCCTACAGGCCCGAAATGGTTAAAGGGAACCTGTCAGGTCATTTATATGTTCTAACCTATTAACAGGGTGATGTGTGGCCTAGTAACCCCTTCCTACCCATCCCTGTGTTGTAATATTGTGTAATTTGCATGTATAAAAATGTTTTATTACTTACATGTTCCCTAATGTAAATGAGCAGGGGCTTTAGCCCCAAGGGCGTTGCATCACCCTGTGGGCATTTGCATGTTTTCCGTGGTATTCACGCCCATGTGGACGTAATACCGTGGATTTACATGAATGACGTCACCATCAGCTCCTGGAGATCCCGCGCATGCGCTCTTACCATTCCTGCAGCCTTGTTATCCGGGTGCTCGCTTCTCGTCTTCAGACGCGCTCTGTGCATGGTCAGAAGCCTCCCGCGGTCCCGGTTATGCGCAGTGCGCGTCTAAAAAACGAGAAGCAAGCACCGGCTGAAAAACAATGCTGTGGGAATAGTAAGTGCGCATGCGTGGGATCTCGGGGAGCGACGGTACGTCGCTCATGTAAATCCATGGTATCACGCCCACAGTGGTTTGATACCACGGAAAACAAGCAAACGCCCACAGGGTGATGCGACGCCCATGGGGCTAGAGCCCCTGCTCATTTACATAGGATACACATAAGTAATAAAACATATTTTTATACATGCACAATATTACAACACAGGTATGAGTAGGAAGGGGTTACTAGGCCACACATCACCCTGCTACTAGGTTAGAACACAAGTTACCTGACAGGTTCCCTTTAACCCCTTAACGACCGCGGGCAGTAAAATTACGTCCTAAATGACATAATCTTACTGCCCGCGGTCCTCCGGCGGCAGCATGCCGCGATCGGCACACATCTCAGCTGATTTTCACAGCTGAGATGTGTGCCTGCTAGGCACGAGCAGAATCGTTATCTGCTCGTGCCGATTAACCCCTTATATGGCGCTGTCAATACATGACAGCGCCATTATAAGCGCGATTGCGGTAAGCATTTACTTACCACCCGAAACCGGAAGTCACGTGACGCGATCACGTGACTCCCGATAGTTGTCATGGTAGCACAGGGTCATGTGATGACTCCTGTACTACACATGACTTGGTTTCACTTTCGCTGTGCCCGGGGCACAGCAAAAGAGAAAGACAGCGTATCTGCTGTTTACAGCCTTGTGGCTGTGATCAGCAGATACTGCAGAGCGATCGGAATGTTGATCGCAATAGCCCCCTAGGGGGACTAGTAAAATAAAAAAAAAAAGTTAAAAAATAAGTTTTAAAAAATTAAAAAAAAACAAAAAAACCTAAAAGTTCAAATCACCCCCCATTCGCCCCATTGAAAATTAAAGGGTTAAAAAAATAAAAAATATACACACATTTGGTATCGCCGCGTTCAGAAACGCCCGATCTATCAAAATATAAAATCAATTAATCTGATCAGTAAACGGCGTAGCGGCAAAAAAATTCCAAACGCCAAAACGACGTTTTTTTGTCGCCACAACTTTTGCGCAAAATGCAATAAGAGGCGATCAAAACGTAGCATCTGCGCAAAAATGGTACTGTTAAAAACGTCAGCTCGAGACGCAAAAAATAAGCCGTCATTGAGCCTAAGATCCCGAAAAATGAGAACGCTACGGGTCACGGAATATGGCGTAAAACGTGCGCCACTTTTTTCGGACAAACTTCCGATTTTTTTTTAACCCCTTATATAAAAGTAAACCTATACATGTTTGGTGTCTACGAACTCGCACTGACCTGAGGCATCACACCCACACATCAGTTTTACCATATAGTGAACACAGTGAATAAAATATCTCAAAAACCATAGTGCTATCGCACTTTTTTTGCTATTTTTCAGCATTTGGAATTTTTTTGCCATTTTCTAGTACACAATATGGTAAAACTGATGGTTTCATTTAAAAGTACAGCTCGTTCCGCAAAAAATGAGCCCTCACATGACCATATTGACTGAAAAATAAAAAAGTTACGTCTCTCAGAAAAAGAATGGCGAAAAAAAAAAACGGAAAGCGAAAAATCGGCCGGTCGTGAAAGGGTTAATTCCCAATTTATTTATTTTTTTTTTCATTTTTGATTCCCCATGTTGCTGTCAAAATAAAGTAGACATGAAAATATAAATTTCATCACTGGTTAGTGCAGTATTTAAATATGTAGGAGATGGACATATTGGGGTTGAAATATGAAATAAATATATATACCTCTGTGTGTGTGTGTGTGTGTGTGTGTATATGTATGTATGATTGATTTTTATTTTTTTTTGTGCTTTCTAAATTAAAAAAAAAATAAAAATCATAGTGGCTAGTGGCGTACTCTTGCCACAGAAATATAGAAAAATATTACAAAGTCAGTTACTTGGATAGATAACGCTGTGTCAGTTCTCATTATATATAGTCACACATTTTCATTATCTGTCTTAAGTGACAGATCTGGTATAAATGTGACAATTCCAGCGATATTGGGGACCCTAGATTACGAGGTAGAAGAATTTATTACCCTTATTTAATTAATTTTACCAACGGCTATCCACGTTTTTCCCATTGGTGTGCTCCCCAAAGATTGCATCTGTATGGACGTGGTTTGTGCTGGTGTGATTACCCGCCTCCCACCCCTCATGGTGCGTGTTTGATCAGGTGTGAATACAGCCTGTCAGACTGTGCCCTTTAGAATTGTCAATATTATCCTTCTTTCGGTTTTCGCTCCTTTGGGCTTTTCGGTTGTTTTATAATTTTGGGATTCTGTTAAGCGTCTGTAATACATTTTGTTCATTATTTAACCAAAAGCCTGCATAATGAGAGCAGAGCAGCAATGTAAATGTTAGGTGTTGTTTCAGTGATTACTTGCCGGTTGCATGAGTACTCCCTATTGTGTTAACTCTTATTGTGCTCACTGTTTTGCCAGTAGAATTTATAACAAGAAATTAATGTAACTTCTATCATTTGTCTGGTGACATTGTGTTTTTCATTCGGCAAATTGCAAATAACTTTTTTTTTTTTCCCTTCATATTTTGTTTAAACATATGTACAAATCAACACGATGAATGTCACCCAGTGTATTTCCGTGTGAGCAGAAGCTTGGCTCCAGTGGCCATTGCAGCAAGTGTTAGACTAATCATGAGCATTAAATAACTGCCAACCAAATATTATTTTTCGTCCTGGAGTTATTACTTTTGACGTCCACGTTAAAATGCAGGTTAATTAGCGTGGAGAGCGGTGCCAAGCATTTCTAGTCCTGCTTCTGTCACTGGGCATAAGAAATTGGCTCTAAAACTGACAGTCATTTATTTATTTTATTTTTTTGTTCTGCCTGAGAGAAGACCCCAAATTGTTCTGGTGCATTTAGCGCACATTAAATTATCAGCATAACATGATTATTGGATTTCCACCTTTAAATGTTTGTTTTTTTTTTTTTTTGTTTTTTTTTATTATATATTATATAAGTACATGGTCACTGGGAGCCTGTCATGTCCGATATCGCAATTAAGCAGCAAATGTAGGGATAATCTGCAGGTTTTTAGCGTTAGGAAGGTGCTTGGCCGCTGTACTGAAAGTGTAGCACCTGGGAAGAATAAAGTTAATTTTCTCCCATGTGCTGTTGGCTTTCAGTCATACAGGCTTGACGACATTGCTAATACAGTCTCGGCGTGTGTAAGCAGCCGGCTGTCAGTCAGTGCTGGGATGTGATTGCAGCTGCCGCTCACTACATAGTTACTAAAGCTTGCCAGCCACGCCTTTTGGCTCCCGGGAGGAACACAGTTCATTTTTTTTCCCGTGTGCTGCACTTTTGGTACAGCGGCTGGGCACCTTCCTATCACTATTAACCTGCAGATTATACCTAGGTCTGCAGATTAATAGTGGTATAGGACATGACGGGTTCCCTTTTTGAGTACCGTATTTATCGTTTAAGACGCACCGTATTATAAAACGCACCCCAAATTTGGAGATTAAAAAAAATAAACATTGGGTCCGTCTTATACTCCGGTGTTGTCTTACCGGAGGGGGGCAGCAGTGGTGGTGAAGCTGGGTCACAGGAGGCAGAGGTTGTGCTGGCAGCCGCGGCGGGTCCGTGGTGGCAGCGGCTGGTCAGTGGCATCAGCAGCGGCGGGTCAGTGGTGGAGCAGGCCAGTGCGGTGAGTGTCCCAGTCTCTGTGGTCCCGATTCAAAGCGCTCATCCAAGGGCTCCATCTTCGCACGCGTTGACACCCAGTGCCATCATTTGAAACTGGGACCGTGGACACACTGGGACACCTGCCGCACAATCACCACGGTCCGCACAGCCACCCACCCGCATGCACAGAGTGGCAGCCAGCAGGCCGCCCATCTGCACTCCCGCACAGAGGCAGCCGGCCTCCAGGACAGACAGGCAGCCGCCACCCACAGGCACCCGGCTGCCCGCACGCAGCCACAGGCACCCGGCCGCCCGAATGCACCCGGTCGCTGCACAGACAGCCCCCCCGGTAAGCTATATTCGGATTTTAAGACTTGCCCCTCATTTTCCTCCCAAATTTTTGGGAGGAAAAGTGCGTCTTATAATCCGAAAAATACGGTTTATGGTTAAGATGGCAATAAATGACAAAGTGGGATCTGCGGAGAACTGAAAGAGAAGGCCTTCTTGACATCATTCAATATAATATATTATTGTACTTTTAGCTATAACCTCTTGGCTAGCTATAGGGTGGGGCTCTCCTGATTGACAGTTTTCCTAGTGAAATTGTTGTGCCACTAACCTGGACAGTGCCGTAATTGAGGTGGTCAGTGACACTGACACTGGCCTATGAGGAGCTAAGAGTCCACTTCAGTAATCCAGCCATCTTGAGCTGCGTTTTACAAACACCTTACAAGAGAGCCTGTAGTGGTGCTCTACCTGCCTAGGAGACCAATCACCCAATAGACTGGAGCAGTAAACAATTAATAATCCGTAGTTAACTACCTTTGGGTGTCCGTCTGCAGAAAACGTATATGTGCAAAAATGGCACAAAACAGAGCATGCGCTAACGCAGTGTGCTCCATTACAGTGAATGGCCCTGCCGGCGCATGCGTCTGGAACACGCTTTGCAGAGCCAGGGAGGGGCGGTTCGGACTGATGCTCCGACGGGACCTGTGGATGTAGGGAAAAACGCAATCTGAAAGGAGCCTTAGCGCAGTGCAAGAAAATAATGGTGGCCTCAAGCTGCACACTGACTACTTTACATTGTATCAAAGTGTCATACTGTATCTTCATTGTTATCCCATGAAAATATATAATAAAATATTTACAAAAATGTAAGGGGTGTTTTCACTTTTATGATGAACTGTATAGGCCAGCATGAAGGGTTATGGGGTTTAGTAGATTGAGAGGTACAGCCCCAAATGATACTTCCTGTAATTATTTCTATTTCACATACAGGTATGTGCTGTGTTTTGTCACAGATTACACACCTACCTAGTATAGTGTATGGCGCAGGTTGCCTATTTGTGCATTTTTACAGGCAGAGTGATTCATACAAAAACATGGAGACTTGTCCGATTATCGAACGGAGTTGGGATTAAATTTGCACATGTCAGTTTATGGGTCCATTAAAAAAAAACGGACAGGACTTTGATGCCCTCTATTTGCTGTTGGCTTTTCACTAAATGACAGGGGAAGATTGAGAAACCTCTTTTGCATGTGGGAAAATCTGATTACACTCCGATGGTAAAAACTGACACTTTGACCAAAATATTATCCCAAACATGCGGCTGATAAAGATCACTGAATTCTGTGTGAAGCCTTGGGTGAAGGGTTTTCTGCAAGAAAAACTGGACTGGATTTCATTAAAAATCGAAAGAGAATTGAATTTGGTATGGAATAGAGCCGGGATCCGTGTAGCTGATCGTTTTTAGAAGCGTTCTCCACAGAATGTGCCTTTTAATACACTGCGGGATGCATTTGCTCCCAGTCCTCTGTAGTCATTCATGTGAAAGGTGACGTCTAGTAATTTGAATTCCTGTATCTTGGCAAACCGTGTTATGGTAAACGACATAGTTGCCTTTCATCACTGAAAATGCCAGCTGTTTTCTGACTGTAGCTAGTAATATCAGCAACAGTCATTTGAGAAGGATGACACGAACAAGTATGAAGAGTAGGTGCGTTTTAAAAATGTATTTATGGTTCATGGAGTAAGGAATCCTCCTTTACATATGACAGCATACAGTCTTACTGTGTATTTCACAAATGGGCAAATTGTCTCTCCAGTAAAGGAGACAAACTCTAGCACAGCGCCACCTATTGGAAGTAGCGATCCTAAAAGTCACAAGTGGATTTTTGACAATCCTTTGCAATATGACTCAGGATATATAAGCCAGATCAGAATCCCAATTTGCAGACACGGTGTTTCGGGGTGCTTGCCCCTCGTCAGTGCAAAGTATGGGGGTGTCTGATCTGGCTCATGAGAAAGCTATGTGGGGACCACGGGGGAACACTATTCTCCTTAAGGAGACTTTGCAAGCCAGTCTGGCTGCCAGGTAAGGGGACTTATAGCTGCAATGCCCCTAAAATTCCACGGGGGAACACTATTCTCCTTAAGGAGACTTTGCAAGCCAGTCTGGCTGCCAGGTAAGGGGACTTATAGCTGCAATGCCCCTCTGGGAAATATTCAAATTGTCTCTCCAGTAAAGGAGACAAACTCTAGCACAGCGCCACCTATTGGAAGTAGCGATCCTAAAAGTCACAAGTGGATTTTTGACAATCCTTTGCAATATGACTCAGGATATATAAGCCAGATCAGAATCCCAATTTGCAGACACGGTGTTTCGGGGTGCTTGCCCCTCGTCAGTGCAAAGTATGGGGGTGTCTGATCTGGCTCATGAGAAAGCTATGTGGGGACCACGGGGGAACACTATTCTCCTTAAGGAGACTTTGCAAGCCAGTCTGGCTGCCAGGTAAGGGGACTTATAGCTGCAATGCCCCTAAAATTCCACGGGGGAACACTATTCTCCTTAAGGAGACTTTGCAAGCCAGTCTGGCTGCCAGGTAAGGGGACTTATAGCTGCAATGCCCCTCTGGGAAATATTCAAATTGTCTCTCCAGTAAAGGAGACAAACTCTAGCACAGCGCCACCTATTGGAAGTAGCGATCCTAAAAGTCACAAGTGGATTTTTGACAATCCTTTGCAATATGACTCAGGATATATAAGCCAGATCAGAATCCCAATTTGCAGACACGGTGTTTCGGGGTGCTTGCCCCTCGTCAGTGCAAAGTATGGGGGTGTCTGATCTGGCTCATGAGAAAGCTATGTGGGGACCACGGGGGAACACTATTCTCCTTAAGGAGACTTTGCAAGCCAGTCTGGCTGCCAGGTAAGGGGCAAATCACTTTAGCGTGTGTATTGCTAGAATTCCAGAACCCCCTTGGCTTGCCTTAAAAATCTAAAGGTTGTAATGTATGTTCTTTGCCCCCTTTCAGATGTCTCATGTTGATTTGTCACACTAAGTGGTTTCTAATCTTTAAACAAATGTAATTTTAGACAAAGCCAACATGAGTGATCACAGAACAGTAATAGGTGGCCAGTTTACCAATGTTTAGAGCATCTTCCCCTACACTTTAGAACAGGGGTCTCAGACAGGCTGTATGCGGCCCTGAAGCAATTTTTTTGTGGCATGCTGCCGAGGGCAGGCTATGGCAGGAGGCTTATCGGCTAGACTGGCTTTTTGTCTAAAAATGTGCTAGGTGGTGTCTCAGCACATCACAGAATAACAGATGCAGTTGTATCTGTGACATGACATCACACTACCTGTATCTGTTGGAGAGGATCTCTCAATTAACAGGGTCAGAAAGGATATGAGCCACTCGACAGGACATGAGCACTATGGGGCCATTATAGTGTATGTAGGGAGGTTGTGGGGCCATTGTAGTATATGAAGGGAGGTTGTGGGGCCATTGTAGTATATGAAGGGAGGTTGTGGGGCCATTATACTGTATGTAGGGAGGTTCTTGGGCCATTATACTGTATGTAGGGAGGTTGGGGGGCCATTGTAGTATATGAAGGGAAGTTGTGGGGCCATTATACTGTATGTAGGGAGGTTGTGGGGCCATTATACTGTATGAAGGGAGGTTATGGGGAAAGGGAGGTTGTGAGGCCATCATAACACATGTGGAGTAGGCTGTGGGGCCATCTTACTGTATAAAAAGGGCCTATGGCGGTTGCAGTAGACTAGGCATTGCAATGCGACACCATTTACTTGTAGGTCACCATCATGCAGCAGCTACTCGACCTTTTGCTCTTTTCTGTAGCCCCAGCCTAAATTTAAAAGTGCAGCTCCTGCACTAACACAATTTTTCCAAGTGGCCGTGGGTTTGAGACTCCTGCTTTAAAGGATTATTACTGTAGTAGAATAGAATAAGGATATGTATATAACTGTTAATGCTTATGTAATGGATCACAATATTAATAAAAACGATGCCGTACAGCCTGGCTTGGTTTGAGATTCATAAGGAAAATGCTGTTTGTCTCTGTGACTTATGAGATCTTATCCATTCTCTTACTTTTTAAGCACATCATTGATGAACCTGAAAAGCACACTCTTAATGGACAATCAATTCTTTACCATTAATGATGCTAATTGATTTTGATCAGAATATATTAAAAGGAGAACTCCTCTGTCGGGCTCTGATCTTGGGGTAGATTTAGTTTTAGACCTGTATCACATATCCACAGATCATTGATGGAGTACGGACTACAATTGACAGACTAGCCGGTGGTCATCGGACCCGAACTCAACAGTCTCGTAGGCACGTGCTGTATAAGACACTCAAATTGGGATCAGTATGCACGCAGCCAGTCCATACTCAAACATTGATCTATGGATGTATGATGATGGCCCTAATAAATTACTTAAACCAGACCAGCAGGCTGAAGATGTTCCAGACTTGTCACATTACTGCATTCTTCATAGATTTAGTTCCTCTTGCTAGATACTTTAGATATATACTCCACCTCTTTGATGACTTAGAATCCCAATTCCAAAAAAAGTCGTCATCCTGCGTAAAATCTGAAGAATACACTAATGTACTCATTTGGTAATCTTATAGCCATATTCACGACAGAACACATAGCAGGAGATAGTGGTTTTTTTTTCTTTTTTCTTTTTTCAAATGTAATCGAAAATTGTCTAATTTAGAAATTGGAAGCAAAACATCTCAAAGTTGGGACAGGGTTAACAAAAGGGTGGAAAGCTAATTTTATGCTAATGAAAAACAGCTGGATGGTCAATTTTCAACTAAATCACATGTCACTGTATAAATAGCATCTTAGAGAGGCAGAGTCTCACAAGCAATTATGGTCAGAGGTTCATAATCTGAAAAACTGTCTAAATATTGTAGATCAATTTAAGAAAAAATTGCAAAGACATTGAATATACCTCCATATACAGTACATAAGACCATGAAAAGATTCTGAGGTTCTGGAGAAATCCATGTGCACAAGGGATAAGACTGATGGTCAATATCGGATGCTCATGATCGCCGAGTCCTCAGGTGGCACTGCAGTAAAAACCAGCATGATTCAGCCATGCAAATCACTGCATGGGCGCAGGAATACTTCCAGAGATCATTCTGTGTACACAGTTCACTGTGCTATCAACAAATGCAAGTTAAAGGCTATCCTACAAAGAAAAGCCAAATATCCGCACAATACATCCTCACTGCCGTCTTCTCAATCAAAGCTCATTTGAAATGGACTGAAGCAAAATGGAAAATGTGTTCAACCAGATAAATAAAAAATGGTAAATTCTCTATGGGAACCATGAACGTCGTGTCCTTCATACAGTTCAAAATCCTGCACCTCTGATGTTGGGTTGCATTACTGCATATAGCATGGGCAGCTTATACATCTTCAAAAGTACAGTGCCTTGCGAAATTATTCTGCCCCCTTGAATTTTTCAACCTTTTCCCACCTTTCAGGCTTCAAACATAAAGATAAAAAAAAATAAATTAATGGTGAAGAATCAACAAGCGGGACACAGTTGTGAAGTTGAACGAAATTTATTGTTTATTTTAAACATTTTTAAAAAATAAAGAACTGAAAATTGGGGCGTGCAATATTATTCGGCCCCTTTTAAGTTAATACTTTGTAGAGCCACCTTTTGCTGCGATTACAGCTGCAAGTCGCTTGGGGTATGTGTCTATCAGTTTTGCACATTAGAGACTGAAATTCTTGCCCATTCTTCCTTTGCAAACAGCTGGAGCTGAGTGAGGTAGGATGGAGAGCGTTTTCCACAGATTCTCGATTTGGATTCAGGTCTGGACTTTGACTTGGCCATTCTAACACCTGGATACGTTTATTTGCTTTATGTTTTAGATCATTGTCTTGTTGAAAGACAAATCTCTGTCCCAGACTCAGGTCTTTTGCAGACTCCAACAGGTATTCTTCAAGAATGGTCCTGTATGTGGCTCCATCCATCTTCCCATCAATTTTATCTATCTTCTATGTCCCTTCTGAAGCAAATCAGGCCCAAACTATGATGCTGCCACCACCATGTTTGACAGTGGGGATGGTGTGTTCAGGGTGATGAGCGGTGTTGCTATTACACCAAACATATTGTTTGGCATTGTGCCTAAAAAGTTCGATTTTGGTTTCATCTGACCAGAGCATCTTCTTCCACATGTTTGGTGTGTCTCCCAGGTGGCTTGTGGCAAACTGTAAACAACACTTTTTATGCATATCTTTGAGAAATGGCTTTCTTTTGCCACTCTTCTATAAAAGCCAGATTTGTGCAGTGTACGACTGATTGTGTCCTATGGACAGACTCTCCCACCTCAGGCAATCATAGGCATCTTGACTGCATCTCTGATCAGTCTTCTCCTTGTTTAAGATGAAAGTTTTGATGGACTGATTTGGTCTTGGTAGATCTGCAGTGGTATGATACTCCTTCCATTTCAATATGATCGCTTGCATAGTGCTTCCTGGGATGTTTAAAGTTTTGAAAATATTTTTGTAACCAAATCCGCCTTTAAACGTCTCCACAACCGTATCACGGACCTGCCTGTTGTGTTCCTTGGTCTTCATGATGCTCTCTGTGCTTTAAACAGAACACTGAGACTATCACAGAGCAGGTGCATTTATACGGAGACTAGATTACACATAGGTGGCTTACATTTACATCATCAGCCATTTAGGACAACATTGGATCATTCAGAGTTCCTCAATGACCTTCTAGAGTGAGTTTGCTGCACTGAAAGTAAAGGGGATGAATAATATTGCACACCCCACTTTTCAGTTATTTATTTTTAAAAAAGGTTTAAAATAAGCAAAACATTTCGTTCAACTTCACAATTGTGTCCCACTTGTTGTTGATTCTTCACCATTAATTTAAAATTGTTTATCTTTGTTTGAAGCCTGAAATGTGGGTAAAGGTTGACAAATTCAAGGGGGCTGAATACTTTTGCAAGACACTGTACTATCAATTGTGAGCATTATATAGAGGATTTAGAACAACATATGCTCCAATCCAGGCAACGTCTATTTCAGGGAAGCCTTGCAGAAGAAGAGTTGAGGCCGCCTGCAGTAAAGACATTTTTACCAATAGAAAACATTTGGTGCATTACGAAACAAAAAATCCTGCAAAGACCCCTGACTGTGAGCAGCGAGAATCCTACATCAGACTAGAATAGGACAACATTCCTCTCCCAAAACTCCAATAATTGGTCTCCTCACTTCCCAGGTGTTTCCAGAGAAAAGGATGCTACGCGATGGTAAACATGACCCTGTCCAAACCTTTTTGAGCTGTGTTGCTGCCATCAATTGCTAATGATTTAATTTTTTTTATGTGAAATGGAAAAATGTCTTAACATTCAACTTCTGATCTGCGTTCTATGTTCTGTGGTTAATATACCGTATTTTTTTGTTTTTATAAGACGCACGCCTAATTTAGAGGAAATAAAGGGAAAAAAAAATATGGGGTATGTCTTATAATCCGGTGGTGTCTTACCAGAGGGGGGCAGCATCGGTCGTGGAGCGGGGGACACTGGAGGTAAGAGCAATGGTGCAGTGGGGTGACGCTGCAGACAGTGCAGCGGGTGACCCAGATGCTTGCTGCAGGCGCGGTTAGGCAGGAGGAACATCCAGAAACTGTCGGCAGTGCAAGCTTCAAAGAAATGGCGCCCGGAGTCAGCGCAATCTGCAATCTGCACATGCACGATCAGCCGAAACGCCATCTGTGCACACGCCACCTCCGGGTGCCATTTTCCTTAAGTCAGCTGCTGGGAGATCAGTGGGCTGGAGGCAGCACGTGCACAGAGGAAATCTTGAACAGAGAGCTCCCTCTGTGCACCCGCTGACTCCGGGTGCCATTTTTTTTTTTTTGCAGTTCGCACCGCTGACAATTTCATAATGGTGGCCCCTGCCTCAGCATCCGCAGCCATCACAGCACACCATCCCGCAGTAAGCCCTTAGCACAGGGCACCACCCGCAGCATCTCCCCTGGCCTCCAGTGACCCTCTCCACCACCCTCTGTAAGCTACGTTCGGATTATAAGACACACCCCTCATTTTCCTTATACATTTTTGAGAGGAAAAGTGCGTCTTACTACTGTGTTTGTTTTTTGTTTTTTTTAATACATTTTAAACAGCATCCCAACTCTTAGGTCCTGTGCGCACTAGAAAAAGGATTTTTCTCAAATTTCTTGAGTCTGAAAAATTAGTGCACTTGTGTTAAAAAAACGCACCAACAACGCATGCGTTTTTACCACGTTTTTGGTGCGTTTTTCCGCAGGTTGTGCCCTGCGTTATTTTACCATATCTATGGTAAATAAACGCAGGTACCTGCAGAAAAGAAGTGACATGCGTATTTTTTCTCAACAAATTCTGCAGAAAGGATGTTCTTGAGAAAAAAACGCAGTGTGCGCACAGCTATTTTTTTTTTTTTTAACAAAGATTTTGCTGGGGAATGTCTGCAGAAAGGTTACCATTTTCTCAAATTTCTGCAGCAAAAACGCAACAAAAACGCGAGTAAAAACGCAGTGTGCGCACAGGGTCTTAAGAAGAGTTGCAGAAAAACTGATGCATAATACAAATCATATCAGTAAGTTTACATGAGGGTTATGGTGTATTGCGCCCATTTCTCACACTGTATGATGGCCGAGTTCTAGTCAGACTGCCACATGTTACTTTCTGTGTATGCTTCCTTACTATTCACTTTAAACAGCCATTACTTCTACACATCACTTAAGCACTCCATGACTTCCTCTTGCATTCTGTGTGTGGGAACTAGGAAGAAATATTGTAATGTAAACTATGGCCAGTGTAATAGATTGCAATTTTGACAGTGCCCAGGGCCAGATGTTGACTTCATTCTACCTTTTTCTATTTTTTTTTTTAACCTAAACACTAATACCTTTTACATATCCTGATTCTCTGGCATTAGTTTTTTTTTTTTAGGTTTTTTTTTTTAATTCTTTTTTTTTTTACTTTTCAGTTATCACTCTATTCCACTTAGCTGAAGAAGGCTTCTTATAGAAATGCCTAAAATGGCTATAGAAATGGGCCATCTGTTTCCTGCTTTCAGTGACTTAAAAATGTGTTTTAGTTTAGTTAACATTGTCCAGAATATTTTTTTTCTTCTGCATTACCTTTTTGTGACTGCTTTTGTAGACCATAAAATTAAAAAAAAAAAATAAATGAACTTATATTTATCGTTCATTGTCTGACTGTTACTTAGTTCCAACCACTAAAACATGACACATTCGGTGATATTTATTTCTTTATACTATATATATTCCATGGCGCTTTACATGTGAAAAGGAGTACACATAAAAACAAGTACAATCATCATGAACAATACAAGGTACAGAAGAAGAGAGGACCCTGCCCCCGAGGGCTCACCGTCTCTCATTCTATCCTGCGAGCATTGCGGCAGGCTTCTCTTCCGGGTTCTCCTTGTCAGTCTCAGACGCGCACTGCGCATGCGCAGTGCGCGTCTGAAGCCGGCGATTGAACACCCGGAAAAGAAGCCTGCCGCAATGCGCGCAGGATAGAATGAGAGACAGGGACGTCGCTCCATAGTATCACGTCCACAGGGGCGTGATACCACGGAAATATGCAGGCGTCTATAGGGCAAGGCGCTGCCCCTGTGACCACATTCCCTGCTATTTACATACGAAATATGAAGGTAATAAAGCATTTTTTTATTACTTTCATATTATACAATTTTACAGCACAGGGATGGGTAGAGAGTTGTAATTGGGGCACACATGCGTCTGCTGATGGGTCAGAACGCATATTCTAGGTGACTGGTTCCCTTTAATAAAGGACCTTCAAGGAATATTGCAGCAAGAAACTTCTTTCCGTCACTGCTACAGATTTTAAATGTGATTGTTATCCTAGTTTGGAAAGCTTTTTTTCTATTGGGTTTCTTCCACAGCTACAAGGTAGCAGCAGCTGGTTACTTAAACCTTTACAGTAGTTGTCTGTACACAAGCACCCCATGTGAGCCAAATCTGTTGTGTAATCCATCTTCTATATTAGCGATTTACCCTCTTATGTACTTTTCTCTCCAAAAACCAGCCTATTTCATAGCATGTCTTTAAACAGAATCTGTCAGCAGGTTTTAGCTATGTCATGTCAGAGCACCATCATATAGGAAAAGATACATCACTGGATTCAGGGTGTCACTTCAGTTAACTGGGTGCAGTAGTTGTGACACAATCAAAGTTCTAAGATACAGCAGAGCTCAGAAAACTAACTCCACCCACACCAGGCTCTTTGTGTACATTGTCTATTAACTGAGAACTGCTGATCATACATGGTGCCATGATTGGTGTATGTGAGCTGTAGTCCTGGCAGTGATAATCACCTGGTGATGAAACCTTCATTGTAAGTGACACATTGCTGAATTCAGTGTTTTAACCCCTACATCATGCTGTCCTCAAATTACATTGCAAAAACCTGCTGCCAAATTTCCATTTAAAGGGGTTTTCTATTTTTACCAAATTGCTCTTTGATGGATGTTTAGATCCCATTTATATTCATGCCAGTACTTTTGAGAAAAATTGAATGAGACCCCTGTATGGATGAAAAGCCCCCACACACAGTCTCATTTTCTCTGAAGCCCCCATGAGACTGTTTGGTACATATGAAAGAATGTTTGTCCACAGAAGTAAAGGTGAGCACCATCATGAGTCCTGTGTCATGCCAACAGTAAAGCATCCTGAGACCATTAAAGTATGGGGGTTTTTCATCCATGGAGTGAGGCTCGCTCACAATTTTGCCTAAGAACACTGCCAGGAATAAAGAATGGGATCTAAACCTCCTCCAACAGCACCTTCTCCAACCATCCATGAGCAATTTGGTGACCAATGCTTCATTATGATGGAGACCATTTCACAAGGCAAAATGATGACTTTGTGGCTAGGCGAGCAAAACCTTGAAATGCTGCGAAAGTGTTAATGCTTGAGCAGGGTCATTACAGAAATAATTAGAGGGAGATGCTGGTCAGTTATTTCTTTTGGGCTCAGATTTGTCTAGGTTATTATATGTGTGAAATTTCTGTGTTCTCCTCATGTCCACATGGCTTTCTGTCTTTTTTTTTTTTTTTTTGTTACTCTCGGGTTTCCTTCCACAATCCTAAGTCACACTGGTATGTTGATTGGCTTTCAGTTGAATTTTTCCGTACTAAGTTTGTTTGCTTAGTAGAAGGAAATTTGTATTGTAATATACACAGTGGCAGTGCGAGGCAGATACTAAGTGTGACCACTATGTGTGATTTTGTGTCTATATATTTGTGTATGTGTATATATAAAATTAATATACTGTACAGTGCCTTGCGAAAGTATTCGGCCCCTTTGAATTTCTCAACCTTTTCCCACATTTGAGGCTTCAAACATAAAGATAAAAAATGTAAATTTTATGGTGAAGAATCAACAAGTGGGACTCAATTGTGAAGTTGAACGAAAATTATTGCTTATTTTAAACTTTTATAAATAATAAACTGAACATTGGGGCGTGCAATATTATTTGTCCCCTTTTTAAGTTAATACTTTGTAGCGCCACCTTTTGCTGCGATTACAGCTGCAAGTCGCTTGCATGACATAGGACGCGTCATGTACGCTGACTTCAGAAGGAGGACCAAGATGACCGAAAGAGGAGGCGCTGTTCCCAGAAAACGGAGACGACCATTCGACCAGTCTGCACCAGAGCGACCTAGGTGAGTATTATAAAGTGTTTATGTTCTACACAGCGGCCTGGGCTCTTATATACAGCATTCTAATATGCTGTGTATAAGAGCTCACTGGTGGTGGCCGCAGCTTATAGGCCCCAAATATGGTGACAGGTTACCTTTTAAGACTCTTCTGTAACCTGATTTCCCAGAAACCCTGGGGTTCCCGATACAGAATCGTTGCTTTTACAGTAGGGGGATAAAATGAGTTGAACCTGCTGAAAGATACTGAGCCAAATGATACTACTAAAGAACTATTGGAGTATTTTCAGGCAGTATCGACAGTAGGGCTTTACCCAGGTGTTGAAACATTGAGGGGTTCTCCTGCAGTATTTAGGTTCGGAACACTTTGTGAGAAAATTGTAAACACTCACTTTTGAGCAATTAAGTTAAGAACACACAGCCCGGCTGCCACGGACCATTGATTGTGAATTATGTGACCATTGACAACGGTGGATCAGATGTGATTGGATACATATCATGTATGGGATGGGGTGGGGGAGTTCAGGCAATAGTAGTACTATAAATGGCATCGCTGCATGTAGCGCCAGGCAGCTGCTACAAAGGCTTTTATGTGTCTGTGATTTGTAATAGAGATATAACACAACTTTTTTTTTTTCTTCATTTGTTGGGCCACATTCAAAGTATATTTTATAGTAATGAGGGTTTTTTTTTTTTTTTCCCCCATCAAGAAGACCACATAAGAGGAGTGTTCAATAAATCAGAAAACTGCTTGCTTCTCCATGCATATTATTAGCATCTGTCTTCCTGAACCTGGCGGTAGATTTGCTGGTACTGGATTCTTAAGAGTAATAAGTTATAAAATATAAAAATCTGTGTCAGTGCTGCCACTCTCGTGGTCCCCGCCGGTAGTGCAGTTATGATCCATTATACATATGACTTCATTACTTTAGGATCAACGGGGACCGCTACAGCAAAAGCGCTGAAGAATCTGGTGATCAATTGTTAAATAATGCGGTTTTTTTTTTAATTTTATTTTATAGTATTTCTGTTTCTTCAGCAACATAAAACCTCGTTACATGGTAGTCTCCCAGCTCAAAAACACTGTTCAAACCAAGCATAGACACTTGGTGCACCCTTGGTGTACCCGAGCAGTTCAGTTCACTTTTCCAACTACTTGTTTTGTCTTCTCTGGCTCCTGTAAAGCTAGATCTACGGTATCACTCAAGGAAAAGGGGGGCAGAGAGAGGTGCAAAGCAAGTAGGGTGGAAAGTTCACTTAACTATTTGTCCACACCAAGGGTGCACTGATGGCCTGGGCTTGGTATGAACTGTTATTTTGTACTGACATTCTCTCTTTAAAGCTACACTAGTGTCTTTTTGTTTTGTTTGTTTTTTTGGGGGGGATTCACTGCTGGCATGGAGCAAAGTCCCCTGACATCTGTTCTATTCTCACCCTCTGTTGGCTTAACAGTTTTTCAGCATCGCTCTGATCCTGTGGCGCCATCTTGTGGCCAGAAGTCAGATAGTACTTCAAAAGCACTCAACATATGTCTATTAGAGCCAGAACAAGGCTCTCATAGAGTTGTATTGAGTTGTGAGAGCAGTCATGATAGAATGTGAAGCAGCCAGAAGGAGAATATAATACAGGAGTAAGGGGCAAAGATTTAAAGCACCACTCCAGCGGTGGATAAAACAAAATGCTGAAATGGTGATTTAATATTCCACTATTTATTATTACTGTACCACTGTTGGGCACAAGAGCTATGACATAAAGGGCCTGGTGGCTAGGAGCCTGACCTTACTGGCCAGTTGCCTAGGACCGCACATGGATTATTTTATAGAGGAGTCACGAGTGCTCAGGAAGTCGACTTGCATTAAGAATTGTATTATTAGTTGCAGCGTCCCCTGCGGTTGAAATCCTTTTGTCCTTGCTCTTGTGGTGATCGGTTACTAAGCACTGATTATACATTGGAGTTTTGTTTCTGGGGCTTCAGCATTATTTAATGATCTTTTATTCCTAAGTTCAGCATGCCACCGAAAGCATTAAATGAAGAGATGTGTTCTCTCCGAGTTGCACTTTGTTGGAATTCTTGCCTCTCGGAGATGATTGACGGGGACATGTGCGGAGTAGCCCTTGCAGCTGGAGTTCTGTCATAGGCAGCGATGTGATGTGTAAATATAGCAGGAGCCGGTAGATGGAGGAGGAGATGGATTGTCCTGGGAAAGGAAGCATTGGCTTTTATTTGAAGAATATTTTGTTGCACTTCTGGGGTTACCCCTCTGCTCCCCCTTCCCCCAGCACAGTAGGCATATACATTTGTACGTGTCTGCTTCCTAATTTATAACTTGAGCTCCACTTCTGTTCTGCTTGATTTTCCTATGCTGCAGTGTGGGAGAAAAGTCATTGTAAGACATATTGACGTGAAATTCTCGGCGGTTGGTGCTCCAGTTATCAAGTGTATGTGTCATATTATATTATACTCAGCTTTTTTTTCCCAAAGATATATAATATATATATAAATATTACAGTGCAGACCAAAAGTTTAAACACACCTTCTCATCTCTAGAACAACTGTTAAGAGGAGACTTTGTGCAGCAGTCCTTCATGGTAAAATAGCTGCTAGGAAACCACTGCTAAGGGCAGGCAACAAGCAGAAGAGACTTGTTTGGGCTAAAGAACACAAGGAATGGACATTAGACCACTGGAAATCTGTGCTTTGGTCTGAAGAGTCCAAATTTGCAATCTTTGGATCCAACCACCGTGTCTTTGTAGAAAAGGTGAACGGATGGACTCTACATGCCTGGTTCCCGCCGTGAAGCATGGAGGAGGAGGTGTGATGGTGTGGGGGTGCTTTGCTGGTGACACTGTTGGGGAATTCAAAATTGAAGGCATACAGAACCAGCATGCCTACCACAGTATCTTGCAGCGGCGTGCTATTCCATCCGGTTTGCGTTTAGTTGGACCATCATTTATTTTTCAACAGGACAATGACCCCCAAACACACCTCCAGGCTGTGTAAGGGCTATTTGACTAAGAAGGAGAGTGATGGGGTACTACGCCAGATGACCTGGCCTCCACAGTCACCAGACCTGAACCCAATCGAGATGGTTTGGGGTGAGCTGGACCGCAGAGTGAAGGCAAAAGGGCCAACAAGTGCTAAGCATCTCTGTGAACTCCTTCAAGACTGTTGGAAAACCATTTCCGGTGACTACCTCTTGAAGCTCAAGAGAATGCCAAGAGTGTGCAAACTAGTAATGAAAGCAAAAGGTGGCTACTTTGAAGAACCTAGAATATAAGACACATTTTCAGTTGTGTCACACTTTTTTGTTAAGTATTTCATTCCACATGTGTTAATTTTATAGTTTTGATGCCTTCAATGTGAATCTACAATTTTCAGAGTCCTCAAGATAAAGAAAACTCTTTGAATGAGAAGGTGTGTCCAAACTCTTGGTCTGTAGTGTGTGCGTGTGTGTGTGTGTGTGCGTGTGTGTGTGTGTGTGTGTGTGTGTAATAAATAAATTTTATATATATATACATATATATACATATATATATATATATATATATATATACAATTATACTCCTGGAGAGAAGTGCTCACATTATCATTAAAAACCGCTCAGGCAGACGCTAGGGTATTTTCTCACACTGCTTTTTGCTGTGTATTTTTTTTTTTTCTGTATCAAAAACGTGAGTGGTAGCAGGAAACCTGATGTAAAAATGCACATGTTTTAATTGTCTTTTTAGGTGTGTTTTTACTTGCAATTTTACCCGTTCATCTTAGTGGCTGCAAAACCACTGCGTCTTGGTAAAAATGCAGCAGGGCTCAAAATATGCATGGGGGGGGGTAACCGCATTGAATACGCTGGTACTGTATATTACGATGCACATACGCCGTCTAAAATACACTGTAAAATGAAAGCAAATACACTCCATAAACTGAAAATAAACAAATAAGATGATTAGAAAAATAAATATATATATATATATATATATATATATATATATATATATATATATATATATATATATATATAATAAATACACACACATTATATTATATATCTATGTGTGTATATGTGTATGTATATGTATGTGTGTGTGTGTAGATAGAGATATCTATCTATCTCTCTCTCTCTCTCTCTCTCTCTCTCTCTCTCTCTCTCTCTCTCTCTCTCTCTCTCTCTCTCTCTCTCTCTCTCTCTCTCTCTCTCTACACCCACACACACATACATATACATACACATATACATATATACACACATAGATATATAATATAATGTGTGTGTATTTATATATAATTATATATATATATATATATATATAGATATATATATATATATAGATATATCTCTATCTATCTATCTATCTATCTATCTATCTATATCTATCTATCTCTATTATACCGTATTTTTCGCTTTATAAGACGCACTTTTCCTCCCAAAAATTTGGGAGGAAAATGGGGGGTGCGTCTTATATAGCGGTACCTGGAGGGGGGGTCCTGTCTGAGGCGATCGGGCGGCCGGGTGCCTGTGGCTGCATGCAAGCGGCCGGGTACCTGTGCTTGCGTGCGGTGGCAGCCGGGTACCTGTGCTTGCGTGCAGTGACAGCCGGGTACTGTGTGTGGGCGGCAGTCGGGTGTCCGTGCGGGCGGCAGCCGGCTGCCGCCCTCACACAGGCACCCGGCTGCCGCCCTCACACAGGCCCCCAGGTGCCGCCCGCACACAGGCACCCAGGTGCCGCCCGCACACAGCACCCAGCTGCCGCCCGCACACAGCCACGGGTACCCGGCTGCCACCACACGCAAGCACAGGTAGCCGGCGGCTTGCACGCAGGGTGGGCGGGCAGCCTGCTGGCTGCCACTCTGTGTGTGCGGGGTGGCCGGCTGTGCAGCAAGTTACCAGTTGTCCGCGGTCCCACTTTCAAATGATGGCGCCGGTGGAGCTCTTGGATGAGAGCTCCATCTGCGCACGCGCTGCTCCGGGAGTCAGCGCGTGCGCAGATGGAGCCCTTGGATGAGAGCTCCATCTGCGCATGCGTCACTCCGGGCGCCATTACTTGAAACGGGACCGCGGACACACTGGGAAAACACTGCATCCGTCTGCTCCACCACTGAGCAGTCGCCGCTGCTGCCACCACTGAACCAGGATCGCGGACACTCACTGCACCAGCCTGCTGCACGGCTCACCCGCCGCTGCTGCTGCCGCCACCACGGACCCCACGGCTCCTGCCACCACGAACACCACGGCACCCGCAACCAAGAACCCCACTGCCACTGACCCGCCGCGCCTGCCAGCACAACCTGTGCCTCCTGTGACCCCGCTTCACCACCACTGCTGCCCCCCTCCGGTAAGAGAACACCGGAGTATAAGACGGACCCCATTTTTCTTTTTTTTTACCTTTTTTTATTTGTCTAAATTTGGGGTGCATCTTATAATCCGATGCGTCTTATAAAGCGCAAAATACGGTACAATATATATATATATATATATATATATATATATATATATATATATATATATATATATATATATATATATATATATATATATGTGTGTGTGTGTGTATATATATATATATTACATACATATACATACAGTTAGGTCCAGAAATATTTGGACAGTGACACAAGTTTTGTTATTTTAGCTGTTTACAAAAACATGTTCAGAAATACAATTATAAATATAATATGGGCTGAAAGTGCACACTGCCAGCTGCAATATGAGAGTTTTCACATCCAAATCGGAGAAAGGGTTTAGGAATCATAGCTCTGTAATGCATAGCCTCCTCTTTTTCAAGGGACCAAAAGTAATTGGACAAGGGACTCTAAGGGCTGCAATTAACTCTGAAGGCATCTCCCTCGTTAACCTGTAATCAATGAAGTAGTTAAAAGGTCTGGGGTTGATTACAGGTGTGTGGTTTTGCATTTGGAAGCTGTTGCTGTGACCAGACAACATGCGGTCTAAGGAACTCTCAATTGAGGTGAAGCAGAACATCCTGAGGCTGAAAAAAAAGAAAAAATCCATCAGAGAGATAGCAGACATGCTTGGAGTAGCAAAATCAACAGTCGGGTACATTCTGAGAAAAAAGGAATTGACTGGTGAGCTTGGGAACTCAAAAAGGCCTGGGCGTCCACGGATGACAACAGTGGTGGATGATCGCCGCATACTTTCTTTGGTGAAGAAGAACCCGTTCACAACATCAACTGAAGTCCAGAACACTCTCAGTGAAGTAGGTGTATCTGTCTCTATGTCAACAGTAAAGAGAAAACTCCATGAAAGTAAATACAAAGGGTTCACATCTAGATGCAAACCATTCATCAATTCCAAAAATAGACAGGCCAGAGTTAAATTTGCTGAAAAACACCTCATGAAGCCAGCTCAGTTCTGGAAAAGTATTCTATGGACAGATGAGACCAAGATCAACCTGTACCAGAATGATGGGAAGAAAAAAGTTTGGAGAAGAAAGGGAACGGCACATGATCCAAGGCACACCACATCCTCTGTAAAACATGGTGGAGGCAACGTGATGGCATGGGCATGCATGGCTTTCAATGCCACTGGGTCACTTGTGTTTATTGATGATATAACAGTAGACAAGAGTAGCCGGATGAATTCTGAAGTGTTCCGGGATATACTTTCAGCCCAGATTCAGCCAAATGCCGCAAAGTTGATCGGACGGCGCTTCATAGTACAGATGGACAATGACCCCAAGCATACAGCCAAAGCTACCCAGGAGTTCATGAGTGCAAAAAAGTGGAACATTCTGCAATGGCCAAGTCAATCACCAGATCTTAACCCAATTGAGCATGCATTTCACTTGCTCAAATCCAGACTTAAGACGGAAAGACCCACAAACAAGCAAGACCTGAAGGCTGCGGCTGTAAAGGCCTGGCAAAGCATTAAGAAGGAGGAAACCCAGCGTTTGGTGATGTCAATGGGTTCCAGACTTAAGGCAGTGATTGCCTCCAAAGGATTCGCAACAAAATATTGAAAATAACAAATTTTTTTTTGGGTTTGGTTTATTTGTCCAATTACTTTTGACCTCCTAAAATGTGGAGTGTTTGTAAAGAAATGTGTACAATTCCTACAATTTCTATCAGATATTTTTGTTCAAACCTTCAAATTAAACGTTACAATCTGCACTTGAATTCTGTTGTAGAGGTTTCATTTCAAATCCAATGTGGTGGCATGCAGAGCCCAACTCGCGAAAATTGTGTCACTGTCCAAATATTTCTGGACCTAACTGTATATATATATTTTAGTGTGTATATATACCGTGTTTTTCCAAAAATAAGACACTGTCTTATATTTTTTTTGCCCCCCAAAAAAGCGCTAGGGCTTATTTTTGGAGGAGGTCTTATTCTTGGAGAAACACAGTTGGGGGTAAGTTTACCCCCCAAAAATGCAGACCCCCCCCCACTTCCCAGGAGACTCATACTCACCAGACCAGGACGTCTGCGTGGTTCCCAGGTCCTCCTGTGATCTCCGGTCGGTGCTGCACGCCGTCCTACCCTGCTGCTAGCTGACACACTGACACACACAGAAGATCCCAGAAACACACAGCAGATCTCACACACACACACACACACACACACACACACACACACACACACATCCAGCACTTACGGCAGCAGGGAATGAGAGCAAGTCACGTGTCCGGCCGCAGGTCGTTGCGTGTGAGGCGATGTTTGTGTGTGCGATCTGACTGTGTGTGAGATCTGGTGTGTGTGTGTGTGTGTGTGTGTGTGTGTGTGTGTCTGTGTGTGTGAGATCTGATTGTGTGAGATCTGATTGTGTGTGATCTGATTTTGTGTGTGTGTGTGTGTGTGTGTGTGTGTGTGTGTGTGTGTGTGTGTGTGTGTGAGATCTGATTGTGTGCGATCACTGCAGGTTCTGCCGATCAGTGTCGGGTGAGTATAATTGCCGGGTGCCGCTGTGTCCTGCAGTATCTGTATTTTTTTTAGCTGCACGGACACTTCATTATTGATCCGGGACTAGGGCTTATTTTCGGGGGAGGGCTTATATTTAAGCCTTTCTCCGAAAATGCTGAAAATCCCTGCTAGGGCTTATTTTTGGGGAGGTCTTATTTTTGGAAAAACACGGTATATTAGTGCATATATATATATATATATATATATATATATATATTAAAAAAAATTTGCACGCAACTCTTTGCACAGTTGGCTCTGGCTTGTATTTCACACCACAAAAACTGGTTTGACAATCTTTGTCACTAATCAAAATGGTTCTTGCATTAAATATCTAATTTAGTTATTTATTTTTCTACATTAAAACTTTTTTTTTTTTTAATTTTCTTTCTTCAAAGTAAAAGTGATGGTCACACAGAATCTGGGTATACAGCACGTATGGTGGTCTTGGCAGGATACCAAATGCTGATTTGTTGGTGAGACACACGGGAATTTAGGTTCCCCTCATTTTATTGAGCACACATGAACTGCAGCACGCTTACATGTGTGTGGCAGAGCAAAATAATCTACATCTTTTCCATTATATATTCTGCTATAAAGAGACCCCTTAGGATGGTGTTAGATGGTTTAATACGTATAGAATTTTTTTTTTTTTTTTTTTTAAATAACACCTGAGGAGGCTTCTCCTGATTGTGCACCTTCTTTGTGGTCCTTGTTGATTTCTCACTTGACTCCTGAAATGTTTAGGCTATGTGCCCACGCTGCAGAAAATGCGCGGATTTTGCCGCGGATTTCTCGCGGAAAAGCCGTGGATTTTCCAGAAATCTGCAGCACAGCTACTCCCCAGCCATTTCTATGGCATTTGGGAAATGCTGTGCCCACGCTGCGGATTTTTCCGCAGCAGAAATCGTGTGGATTTTCGTGCGGAAAAATCTGCAGCATGTCAATTATTGTTGTGGATTTTCGTGCGGATTTTGCCTATTCAATTGAATAAAAAAAAAATAAAAAATCGCAAAATCCGCACCTATGAAAAGGTGCGGATTCCGAGGGAAAGCTGCGGATTTTGATGCAGAAAAATCTGCAGATACAGAGTCCCGTGGGCACATAGCCTTACAGTTTACATTCTAGTGCGAGACTTTTTTTTTTTTTTTTTTTTTTTTTTAATTCTTAAATGCATGTACCGTGTTTGGAGCTAATATGTGTACCAGTTTGCTTATACAGACGCTTTGTCTCCTAACACGTTGCGGCAAGTGAAACACTGCGACTATAAAAGGTAAACCGTGAATCTTAATGAAACCCAATAGGAAAAATGATTTTTCGTACCAATTATTATATGCAGTAAAAAAAAAAAATCCCCAATGGTAGATTTCTACTTTACCTTTGGTCAGATTTCTTTATGGAACATGTGTAAAAGATGCCCAAAAGTAGTTTGTAGCTTCTTACAACTATGTGATGATTACGGTATATCTGTACTCTGATGTAGTCTATATCCAGATAATGTCTGCCTTTTTAGGATACTATTTAATTCTATACAATAGATGACTCTTGGTTTTTCTACTTCTGCTTCAGGAGGTGAACAACTTTCTACATCTTGCCTGGATTGTTGATTGTAATGATATTTATGTATAGGAGTACCATGTGCTGAATGTCTTTACCAATATATTTGGTAAAAGGCTCATGTAGTTCATTCTTATCGGTTGTGCAATTTCTTGGTTTATTCACAAGATGTTTATAAAGGCCAAGAATGTGATGTGGCAGGAGTATAGTGATGGCTTTTGTCTGCATACAGACCATTTCTTTTTCTCTGCCTTGCCACACTCTTGATATATAGGAGTTGGATTTATGAATGTCACTTTGTTGGGAACAATGTAAAAGAACCACCGCACCTTACTTGGGGTGCCTTTTACGTTATAGGGCAAAAACCTGCTGGGTGGTTCCCTTTAAAACTAAAGGCAGCACCATAATGGCACTAGGATGCTGAGTTAAAGGATATCTTTAGTTGATTAAATTTGAGTCTTTATTAAAGAGTAATCTTTTTTCAAATGTCCGAAAATGACGTCATTGGTGCAGTAGCTTGTGCATCGGGACAGGACAGTCTGTTTTGGGTCTTGTGTAACGATTTCTCTCCTGGATCCCCTATTTTTAAATTTCTCCCCTCTATGTCCACGATTAGCGCTTTGTTTGTTGCATGCACAGTACTATTTTCAAGTTTTACTCTTCAATAAAATGGTGACGGAATCTGTGCATGCATGTACCGCGATCTCCGGCACCATTTTACTGAGAACACACTGGAGATGACTGAGTTGCGGCGCATGCGCTGATTTAAAAAAAGAAATAATCTGTGCATGCGCCGCCGACCATATTTGTCTCTACAGTGTCTTCAATAAAATCGCTTGCGCTGATTCCTATGCCATTTAATGGAAGAGATGGAGAAAAACTAGAAAATAGTACTGCTCTCGCGCCAGACATAGCACTAATCGCAGTGGCAGACAGAGAAACTTAGAGCGGAGGCGGCAGCCAGTGGAGAAATTTTGGCAGAAACCCCGACCCACAAAGTCCTGCCCTGATGCTCAAGACACTGCACGAATTACGTCATTTTCGCATGTTAGGACAAAGATTACTCTACAATCAAGACTCTAATTGATCAGCTAAAGGTATTTTAATAAGCACCTTAGCACTATTGTGGCATGGTTTCTAGTTTATAGGCCAAAAACCTGGTGCTTGGTTCCCTTTTAAAGGAGTTGTCCGACATAAACTCCAAAAAATGTTTTAAGCTAATCTGTGCTGCATTGTTATATAAAAAATCCCTATATATATATATATATATTTTTTTTTGTTTTTTTTAACTTTTGTTCCTCTTGAATAATCACTTTATTCTCTGCAGCTCTTTGATTTCTTGCATCTCAACCTAACATGACATGCCTGACTGCTGAACCTGTCAGTCATAGCTGGCACCGCCCAGCCTCACTATCCAGCCCCGCCCCCTGCACTCATTCCCTGCACGCATTCCCTGCCCGCCCCCTGCACGCATTCCCTGCCCGCCCCCTGCACGCATTCCCTGCCCGCCCCCTGCACGCATTCCCTGCCAGTATTCTGCCCCAGCTCTGACCATTACTATATTATATGTGAGCTGATTGTCACATATGAGATATCACTGCTCTGTATTTCCAATCATTGGTTGTATAGAGCAGTGATCCTCACATCCACCGCACATATAATGTAGTAATGTGCCCATCCCTGTCCTCATACTATAGTAATGACCCTTTTCCTTCTGCCCATTCTGTAGTAATGTCCCCTTGAGCTCCTCTTCTTGTAGTAATGCACTCTCCTGTAGAATTGCCCCCTAGTTTGGGTTTTTTTTGTGTGTAAAGACTGACAAACACATTACGCTCACCTGTCCTTGTTCCCTTGGTGCCCTGTGTTCTGCTTCTTGCGGCCGCAGCCTCCTCCTTGGTGATCGCTGTTGGTGCAGGGGCCGTGCAGTCAGAGGGACTGATTTCCAGGCGCGGTGCAGGACGCGCTCTCTATGCAGCTTCACCAGTGATCAGCTGCTGGCTTCTGATTGGCCGGCGGTTGATCATAGCGGTATACAGTGCTCGGCTCTGCAGAGCGCCCAGGAATCTGTCTTCTGTTCTAAAGCACTGACTGTACAGCCCCCAGCAGAGGTCGCTGACCGCTTTGGATCAGATGCAGATTACAGGGCGCTCTGCAGAGCCGAACTCTGTATACAGCTAGTGCAATGATCCACTGCTGGCCTCTGATTGGCCGGCAGCTGATCATTGCTGTATACAGCGCTCCCATCTGCAGAGCGCCCTGGAATCGGTCATCTGCTATACAGCGCTGACTGCATGGGCACCTGCACAGGCAGCGTTCAGCAAGGGGATACTGCCTGCACACTGCCAGCAGCATCAGGGGCTGCATGCAGCGTACAGGCAGCGAGACACCTGCACTATGGAATGTGGGAGGGTGCAGAAGAGGGGGGGTGGGGACTCCGGTGCCATGTACGTGCCTAGCACAGCGGCTACATGATGTCGGCTGTATTGCCCGTCGACAAGGCAGCATAAGCGCATGCCCAGTCGTCGTGACCTCACAGGAAACTACAAAATCACGGCTGGAGCGGTCACATGACCGCTGTGAACCGGGGGAGAGGGGGCTGACAGCAGGGCAGATAGTAACTACCTATCTACTTGCCTGCCCCATTGTAGCCCAATGGTGTAATAACAAAAAAGAAAAAGTGAAACTAAGCCGGATAACCCCTTCAATGATTTGTGGCAAAGGGGAACAATAATTTATGGCATTTCTATATAGATTTTAACCATTTTTTATTTATCTTTTATCTTTTTTCTTTTTTTTTTTTTTTTTTCTTTTTTCAAAGATGCCGCGTTTTTGTCCCAAAAAAAGCACCAAAAACGAACGCACTGCGGCAAAAAAAGCATAAACTCAATGCGGCAAAAAAAGCATAAACGCAATGCGTTTTTGACACGCTTTTACCGTGTTTTGCCCAATGCGTCTTTAAGTCAAATCTATTGCCTGGGAGGGCTCAAACACTGGAAAAATGCAAAAAGAATGGACATGCTGCATCTTGGGTGCATCTTCAAAAATACAGCCAAGATGCAGTCAACAAAAGATGTCCAGTGTGGACAGCAAAATAGAAATCTCAGACTTTGCTGGAGGAAGGAAATGCATGTATTAAGGTGCATCTTTGTGACCTCACAAATGCACCAAAAATGCAGCAAAAGATGCCCTGTGTGAACGTAGCCTGACTGTCTAAGGCTAGTTTCACACTTGCGTTCAGCGCATTCCGTCACTATGGAGAATAGCGCAGTCCGTTAACGCACTGCGCTATTCTCCATAGACTTGTATGGACGACGCACTGTAACGCAAGTGTCTGCGTTGCATCCGCTGGACGACACAGCGTCGTTATTTTGACGCTGCGTCGGGCGGATGGAACGCTGCATGTAACGTTTTTCTGCGCTTGGCGGAGTGTCTAAAAAACGCAACCTGCAGGAATCCGTTAGGCGTCCGTTGTTTTTATAATGGACGCCTATGGTGGCGGATTCCGTTAGAATGCGTCATTTGACGGATTCCGTTAACGCAGCTGTCTTTACACATCTGAGCATGCGCAGTTGTGTAAAGACAAGGAAAAAAAACTACAACGGATTGCGTTATTTTGTACGAACTGTAGCATGCGTTGTGTCACTATATGCAACGCATCCGTTGCATGCGTCACACAACGCAATGCTACGGATCCCGTCCAACGCAAGTGTGAAACTAGCCTAAAAGATATCTTACTTGACTTGTGTCCCAATTAAAGGACATGAACATATTTGGGGATTTTTTATTTTTTTTTGTTGATCTATTTATTTTGTGATTTAAAGGGAACCTGTCAGGTCTCCTATGCTCCCAGAACCAAGAACAGGTCAGGGTGCATATTGCTAATCTCTGCCTAACTGTCCCAGGCTATACTAGTATAGATAAAGAGATGTTTAGAAAAAGTATTTCTAAAGATCCCTATATGATATGCTAAAGAGCGCAGGGACTAGTCACAAGGGTGTTATTCCCCTGCAACTAGTCCACCCTCTTAGCAAACTCACTGGGGTGTACTAACATGCTAACGTGTGCTATTCAATGGCCATTGTCCGGCGTCATCAGCAGTGACATGTACCTGTGTCCGTTGTCACTGCTTTAGACGCCAGGTTTAGGATCAGTGCGCAATGATGAGCAGTCCCGGCACTTCCGGTCATGCGCGCTAGACCTCTCTGAAACTGAAGTAAGTTTTAATTAAGTAATTGTTTAGGCTATTAGAGGCTCTTTTCCTTCACATGGTCGGTTTTAGAGAGCTTGTAAGGTGTTTTTTTTTTTTTTTTTTGTTTTAGCTTCTCCTGGCTGTATAAAGACTACAAGGTTCAGCTCAACTTTGATTTGGTCTGTTGTCATAAATCAGCTAAGAGGAGTTTAGGAAAACATGGATAAGTCCCAAACTCTCTCATCTGTACGAGGCGACTGATGGATTCTTAAACAACTCATTCCGCAATGAGCCAAAAACTGACTATAGAAGGCAAATAAAAGTACATTTTTTTTATTTGAAAAGCAACTGCCAAAGTGTCCCTAAAAGTGTCCATATCCTTCAAATTGCAAACTCACTCGGCAACATATTTGATATCTGTTGCGTGATGACACCTTAAGACATTCTGGTCTCATGCTTACACAGTGGATGCCCTTAAAGAGCTAAATGGGCTTTAGGTTTCATTCCTCTCAAGTACTTTGGGATGGTTCATCTTCTAAGAGACCTGGTTATCTGTTAGCAAATTGATATTCCCAAAGTGGAGCCAGTAAACTTATATTTAGGTCTTCTGTTAGCTTGCACTGGTGAAAACACATGATATCACTATGGTGAACACTTGGACTCAAACATAACTCATCACCTTCCTCAAACTGGACCAGTATCAGTTTAGATGGGTGATGTATTGGTGTAAATCGATGAGACCGCTCTATTTCTAGAACTTTAATTTTACATTGTCTTTCAGACTTCTTAAAGCTAAAGACATGTGGAGATATAGATAGATATAGATAGATAGATTGGACACACTTCATTCAAAGAGTTTTCGTTATTTTCAGGACTCTGAAAATTGTAGATTCACATTGAAGGCATCAAAACTATGAATTAACACATCTGGAATGAAATACTTAACAAAAAATTGTGAAACAACTGAAAATATGTCTTATATTCTAGGTTCTTCAAAGTAGCCACCTTTTGCTTTGATTACTGCTTTGCACACTCTTAAAAAATTGTTTAAAAGAACTGGAGTCCTCAGTGGTTGATACCTTTTTTTAATGGCTAACTGAAAAGATGGTAATAATAGCAAGCTTTCGAGACTACTCAGGTCTCTTCATCGGGCATGGTACTAACACGGTACAAAGATATATATTTTATCTTGCACACTTTTGGCATTCTCTTGATGAGCTTCACGATGTAGTCACCGGAAATGGTCTTCCAACAGTCTTGAAGGAGTTCCCAGTGATGCTTAGCACTTGTTGGCCCTTTTGCCTTCACTCTGCGGTCCAGCTCACCCCAAACCATCTCGATTGGGTTTAGGTCTGGTGACTGTGGAGACCAGGTCATCTGGCGTAGCACCCCATCACTCTCCTTCTTAGTCAAATAGCCATTACACAGCCTGGAGGTGTGTTTGGGGTCATTGTCCTGTTCAAAAATAAATGATGGTCCAACTAAACGCAAACTGGATGGAATAGCATGCCGCTCAAGATGTTGTGGTAGCCATGCTGGTTCTGTATGCCTTCTATTTTGAATAAATCCCCAACAGTGTCACCAGCAAAGCACCCCCACACCATCACACCTCCTCCTCCATGCTTCACGGTGGGAACCAGGCATGTAGAGTCCATCCGTTCACCTTTTCTACAAAGACACGGTGGTTGGATCCAAAAATCTCAAATTTGGACTCATCAGATCAAAGCACAGATTTCCACTGGTCTAATGTCCATTCCTTGTGTTCTTTAGCCCAAACAAGTCTCTTCTGCTTGTTGCCTGTCCTTAGCAGTGGTTTCCTAGCAGCTATTTTACCATGAAGGCCTGCTGCACAAAGTCTCCTCTTAACAGTTGTTCTAGAGATGTCTGCTGCTAGAACTCTGTGTGGCATTGACCTAGTCTCTAATCTGAGCTGCTGTTAACCCTAGAACGCATACCTGGGGCCTCGCAGGCCTGCTAGGTCATTTATTTTCTATGGAAGATTAAATTGCTTGCGCGTTCTAGGGTTAACCTGCGATTTTGTGAGGCTGGTGACTCGGATAAACTTATCCTCCGCAGCAGAGGTGACTCTTGGTCTTCCTTTCCTGAGGCGGTCCTCATGTGAGCCAGTTTCTTTGTAGTGTTTTGATGGGTTTTGCCACTGCACTTGGGGACACTTTCAAAGTTTTCCCAATTTTTTGGACTGACTGACCTTCATTTCTAAAAGTAATGATGGCCACTCGTTTTTTTTTTTTACTTAGCTGCTTTTTTTTCTTGCCATAATACAAATTCTAACAGTCTATTCAGTAGGACTATAAGCTGTGTATCCAACACACGTCTGCACAACGCAACTGATGGTCCCAACCCCATTTATAAGGCAAGAAATCCCACTTATTAAACCTGATAGGGCACACCTCTGAAGTGAAGACCATTTCCGGTGACCTTCTCTTGAAGCTCATCAAGAGAATGCAAAGAATGTGCAAAGCAGTAATCAAAGCAAAAGGTGGCTACTTTGAAGAACCTAGAATGACATATTTTCAATTGTTTCACACTTTAAGTATTTCATTCCACATGTTTTAATTCATAGTTTTGATGCCTCCAATGTGAATATAAAATTGAGTCAAGAAAACTCTTTGAATGAGAAGGTGTGACAAAACGTGTGTGTGTGTGTATGTATGTATGTATGTATGTATGTATGTATGTATGTATGTGTATGTATATATATATAATATTACAATTTTTTTTTTTATCCAGTGGTTTTAGTTTGTATTGTATGTCAGTGGTTGCTAGAAGTATAGGATACAGCTGTGTTAGATTCAATAAAGCAAATTTTAAATTTGGAGGGCGTTTTAGTAAATAAGATGAGGCTCCCCAAACGTGTGGAGGCCCGATATCTTATTGCAGTCTTGTTAAACATCTTTCAAGTATTAGACAGGGTGCTGATTTAGCAGCCCTTCCTCTAATCCTTTTATTGCTGCTGGTCATTGGAGCAGTGTAGGGGGGTTAAGTTAGACGGATGTTATGGGAATGTTACACACTTCCCCTAAGAATCCTGAAAACACTGGTTTAGGTTTACTTTGTGTATTTTGGGGCATCCTGTTGACCCTTGAGTTGGAATTTGGTAAAATCCTCACCGTATAGTATTTATAATAATTTACTTTGTGCAGTTTGGTTATTACATGTATGTCTTTTTGCCATCGAAGTGTTACCCTTATCTATACTAGAGTCACGTTGTGGCCTTGTCACACCCCACATTTTTTTTGCTCTCATTTTGCCTTTGGAAGCACAGTATACAGTGCTGGCCAAAAGTATTGGCACCCCTGCAATTCTGTCAGATAATACTCCGTTTCTTCTTGAAAATGATTGCAATCACAAATTCTTTGGTATTATTATCTTCATTTAATTTGTCTTCAATGAAGAAAAAAAAAAAAAATTGTCATAAAGCCAAATTGGATATAATTCTACACCAAACCTAAAAAAGGGGGTGGACAAAATTATTGGCACTGTTTGAAAAATTATGTGATGCTTCTCTAATTTGTGTAACCAACAGCACCTGTAACTTACCTGTGGCACCTAACAGGTGTTGGCAATAACTAAATCACACTTGCAGCCAGTTGACATGGATTAAAGTTGACTCAACCTCTGTCCTGTGTCCTTGTGCGTACCACATTGAGCATGGAGAAAAGAAAGAAGACCAAAGAACTGAGGACTTGAGAATCCAAATTGTGAGGAAGCATGAGTACTCTCAAGGCTACAAGTCCATCTCCAAAGACCTGAAAGTTCCTGTGTCTACGGTGCGCAGTCATCAAGAAGTTTAAAGCCCATGGCACTGTGGCTAACCTGCCTAGATGTGGAAGGAAAAGTAAAATTGCCGAGAGATTTCAACGCAAGATTGTGCGGATGGTGGATAAAGAACCTCGACTAACATCCAAACAAGTTCAAGCTGCCCTTTAGTCCAAGGGTACAACAGTGTCAACCCGTACTATCTGTCGGCGTCTGAATGAAAAGGGACTGTATGGTAGGATACCCAGGAAGACCCCACTTCTTACCCCGAGAAATAAAAAAGGCAGGCTGGAGTTTGCCAAAACTTACCTGAGAAAGCCTAAAACGTTTTTGGAATAATGTTCTCTGGTCAGATGAGACAAAAGTAGAGCTGTTTTGGAAAAGCCATCAACATAGAGTTTACTGGAAAAAAGAGGCATTGAAAGAAAAGAACATGGTCCCTACAGTCAAACATGGCGGAGGTTCCCTGATGTTTTGGGGTTGCTTTGCTGCCTCTGGCACTGGGCTGCTTGACCGTGTGCATGGCATTATGAAGTCTGAAGACTACCAACAAATTTTGCAGCATAATGTAGGGCCCAGTGTGAGAAATCTGGGTCTTCCTCAGAGGTCATGGGTCTTCCAGCAGGACAATGACCCAAAACACACTTCAAAAAGCACTAGAAAATGGTTTGATAGAAAGCACTGGAGACTACTAAAGTGGCCAGCAATGAGTCCAGACCTGAATCCCATAGAACACCTGTGGAGAGATCTCAAAATGGCAGTTTGGAGAAGGCGCCCTTCAAATCCCAGGGACCTGGAGCAGTTTGCCAAAGAAGAATGGTCTAAAATTCCAGCAGAGCCTTGTAAAAAACTCATTGATGGTTACCAGAAGCGGCTGTTTGCAGTTATTTTGGCTAAAGGTTGTGCAACCAAGTATTAGGCTAAGGGTGACGATACTTTTGTCTGGCCCATTTTTGGAGTTTTGTGTGAAATGATCAATGATTTGATTTTTGTTTCATTCTCTTTGGCTAAGTTCACATTTCCGTTGATTTGTATCAGTCACATGCGTCGCTTGACGCATGTGACTGATGCGCTGTTCAACGCTGTACAACGGATGACAAAGAACAGAATTCTTTGTCGGATTCCGTTGTGTGCGGGGGGCGGAGTTCTGGGGCAGAGCCGAGCGGGGGGCGGGGCCAGGCGCTGAGGATGTCAGTGGAAGTGCTGCGGTCTGCATGGCTGGGGACAGGTGAGTGTATCTGTGAGTGAGTGAGTGTGTGTATGTGCATGTATGTATGTATGTATGTGTGTGCACATGCAAAGTGCGGGAGGGGGCGGAGCCGAGCGGGGGGCGGGGCCAGGCGCTGAGGATGTCAGTAGAAGTGCTGCGGTCTGCATGGCTGGGGACAGGTGAGTGTATGTGTGAGTGAGTGTGTGTATGTGCATGTATGTATGTATGTATGTATGTGTGTGTGTGCACATGCAAAGTGCGGGAGGGGGCGGAGCCGAGCAGGGGGCGGGGCCAGACGAGGGTGTCAGTGCTTGTCTGCATGGCTGGGGACGTGTGTGTGTGTGTGTGTGTGTGTGTGTACATACATGTGCGGAGTGCGGGAGGGGGCGGGGCCGAGCGGGGAAGTGTCGGCCTCCCTGCACACGTAACCAGCCTAAATATCGGGTAACAGCAAAGCACCCGATGTTTACCTTGGTTACCCGATATTTACCTTGGTTACGGACCTACACCGCTTAGCGCTGGCTCCTTGCACCGTAACCAGGGTAAATATCGGGTAACCAACCAAAGCTGGTGACGTGTGCAGGGAGCCAGAGAGCATGCGCAGCGAAATCCGACGGATCTCGCTGCTCAAAAAACGTTACATGCTGCGTTCCTCCCGCCCGGCGGTCAGTCGTTCCACGACTGATCAGTCGGGCGGAGGGTGCAACGCAGCATCATCAGTCACAATCCGCTGCTCATACAAGTCTATGGGAGCAGCGGAATCCGCTAAACGGATTCCGCTGTTTACAAGAGCAGCGGATTGTGACTGATAGATTTTAGCGGAAATGTGAACTTAGCCTTTTTGTGTTTTTTCATTGCAAGCAAAATAAATGAAGATAATAATACAAAGAATTTGTGATTGCAATAATTTTCAAGAAGAAACTGAGTATTATCTGACAGAATTGCAGGGGTGCCAATACTTTTGGCCAGCACTGTAATTTTTTTTTTAACAATTCGAGCATACAGCTACTTAGATGAGAGCTATATTTCAGCTGATCACTGAGGAGATTTTATAAGGTTTATAAGATTTTGAGTAAAAACAAAATTATGAACAAAGCCTGATAGGAAACCTATTTCTAGCCCGAGTTAATGAACTACAGTTCTGCATCAGTCTGATTTTATAGCATCCCCACACTTTAGGCACAATTCTCAGCATAATTGTTAAATCATCTTTTTAAAGGCAACCTGTCATGTGAAAAAAATAAAATGCTATTATCCTGCAGATATGGGGTTAATCAGGTTAATAGTGTTCTTAATTTCCTCCTGGGAACAGGGCTCTCAGTATGCACAGTAGGCAAGTTATCTTTTATTTCTCCTGGCAGCCTCGGGCTTTCAGTCATACAGGTGGTGCCAACGCAGATTCAGTCACTGCTCAGTGTATTGTGATCAAGGGCTGTAACTGTGCCCCCGGCACTGACTGACAGCTGGGTCTAATGCAGCGCCAACTGTCAGTCAGTGCCAGGGGTACTATTACAGCAGCCAATCGCTTAAAACAGAATGGTAACTGAACCCCCATCATCTGCAGCCTTTGACTGAAAGCTGGATGCTGCCAGGAGGAATAAAGCTCATTTTCTTCCTGCAGCGGGGCTCTAATTGGAGGCGTGTGCAGGTTCAAAATGCTAGTAACCTCATATCTGCATGTTAATGGTAATTTTTTTTTTAATTTGACAGGTTCCCTTTAATAGTAGGGGCTACATATATAATTAGCTTGACCAGTCACTCCAAGAGATGTGCAGAGCAGTCCAGCTCAGCAAGCCAATATCCCGGCCACAGAGGGATTTATATTCCTGCATTGCCTCTTATACATCCTCAGAAAACAGAGAAGGAAAAAATTGACAGGGCACTACTCAAGGTATGGATATTCCTCATGTAGTTAGCCAGGCTTCACATTCGCGCTACTCAGGGTATAGATGCCCGTCAGGTAGTTAGCCAGGCTTCACATTAAGCGTATTATTGCTTAGTCCTATAATAGTCAGGCAGAAGGACTTTGGCTGAAAAACACTGACCACAGCTACGCGGTGCTCATTCAAAAGACAGGCAAAAAACTCCAGTATATGCGAAGATAAGAAAAAGAACGAGCACTCACTGGTTATCGCTGTGCAGTGGTAAGAACATTTATTCGTGCTTGGAAGTTACATGCTGTGGCAAGCAGGGAGGGGGTGAGACAGGACCGCACGTTAGATGACTGCCGTTTCACAATCTATAGTAGTGCTTCGACGGGTCGAACAGACCCGTCGAAGCACTACTATAGAGTGCGAAACGGCCGTCGTCTAACGTGCGGTCCTGTCTCACCCCCCTCCCCGCTTGACCCGTCTAAGCACTACTATAGATTGCGAAACGGCCGTCGTCTAATGTGCGGTCCTGTCTCACCCCCTCCCCGCTTGCCACAGCATGTAACTTCCAAGCACGAATAAATGTTCTTACCACTGCACAGCAATAACCGGTGAGTGCTCGTTCTTTTTCTTATCTTCACATATACTGGAGCCTCTTATACATCCTTCCTTCTCCCTAAATTCTGCAAATGCAAGTTTCCGGCTGTGACGTTCACATTCTGACAGGCCAATCGCTTTCCTCTACCAGCTCAACACACACATTATGCAAGTTGTTCCTGCGGTTTTTCTTTACCCTTTTTCCCCTTTATTTGAACATTATTGGTCCAGATTTGAAGCATCATTTCTAATCTTTTTTTTAAACAAAAAAAGCTTTGATTCTACACTTAAAATCACAACTTTTTTTTTTTTTTTTTTTTGTTCACTGTAGGTGGAAAAAACCAAAAGCAGTTCAACAGTACCTTTTAAACACACTGCGGGCATGAGTTTTCGTTAAATCACATCAACTTTGCTTGGGCTATTAATCACCACTGCAGTATTTTTGAGAACATTGGTCTGAAATGACACATGCAGGGCTGTAATTATTTAATAGGGGTAAATCCTGCTGTCTGGGTCCCTTTTCACTGCAGGATGACTTGTATTTTAAAATCTGATCCGAAAACATTTTTAAGGTGAAATGATTACACTTTTATTCTCAAAGGAGGCCTTGACCAGAGAGAATTCTGCTTGCAATGAGCTTCCACTCACTGCTGACCTAATGGTCACTGCAGGCTATTGTAGTGTTAGGGGATTATCATTCCAAGCCATTGTGCTGTAAGAACCTCTAAAGCGTGTAAATTGGTTATGAGAACGTGGTGAAGTAATATTTGTTTTGTAGGTATTTGTTTTAGCAAAAGCAATATTCTATATTAGTATTTTACTATAATAATAATTAGAATCTTTATGTATAGCACCAACATTCCATCAGCACCACTGTCCCCATTGGGACTCACAATCTAAAGTGCCTATCTGTATGTCTTTGGAGTGTGGGAGGAAACAGGAGAACCCGGAGGAAACCCATGCAAACACGGGAGAACATTCTTGGTGGGATTTGAACCCAGGACCCCAGCACTGCAAGACTGCAATGCTAACCACTGAGCCACCGTGCCGCTCCTATACTCCTTAGGCCTCATTCAGATGCCCATTTTTCTTAGCTAGCGTACGTATCCATTAAACTCTTGGTTATTTCCACATATCCATGTTTATCAACACAAGAAGGAAAGGAGTATTAGTGCAAAAGGTACAATTTTATTGAAAAATCACAAACTGTGGTAAAAAACATTTAAAAACTACTACTTTAGAGCAGGGGTGGGGAACCTCCAGCTCGTGGGCCGTATGCAGCCTGCAATGACTTTTTCTGTGGACCCCGGGCAGATTCCCAGGGACCGCAGTGCTGGGGCACCAGCCACATCTTGCTGGCTGCTGGCCCTTTAAAACCCCGCACAGTGCATTCAATGCTGAAAGCTGCAATTCCTATACCGAAGGACTATGTCCCCATGCTGACACTGGCTAGCGTGAGGATGTACTTTTGTAGGCGTGAAGTGCGCTGCGCACCAGTCCAGCAGAAGAAGAGTGATTGCCCCATCATCTCCCAGGTCCTACTGTGCCTGCAGCGGTACCCGGGGGCAGCAGCAGCGCTCTCTGTGCCCACAGCCTCCCCCAGGCCTGTCTATGCCCCCACTAATGATTGTGCCCCCCCCAGGTATGTCTGTGCACCCCAGTGATGTATATACCCCCAGTGATGTCTATGCAAACAGCCAGGTCTATGCCCTGCAACTTTGCTAATGATGTATATTCCTCCCAGCCCTCCCCTAAGATGTATTTGTCTTCAGCATCTCCTTTTGAGGTCTATGCCCCCATTCTCCCTAGTCTTGTCTATGCCCCCCAGCCTCCCCAGTGATCTATAATCCTCCCAACCCTCCCCTAAGATGTATATGCCCCCATCCCCTCCTCGGATGTATATACAGCAGTCACAGCCAACTGAAACCTGGAAAAGCAGTTGTGAGAAGCAACAAGATCAATATCACTTAACATCACAGCCGCACCAAAGAGTAGTAGCTCCAGCCGCCAGAGAGAGTTAATTGTTTGACCAAATACTGTATATTAGGGTAATTTTAAGTTCATAATTTTGTGCGGCTCCCGAAGTGTGGTAGAAATTTCCAAATGGCCCCCGGCAGAAAAAAGGTTCCCCACCCCTGACTTAGAGACATGGGGGATGTCCGATAAATAGAAGGGGAATGGCAGTGTTCCTGATTGGGAATACATTATGTGTCCAACCCCTGACAACCATAGTGTACTACACAGGGTTAAAATAAAGGGAAGGAAAAACACTTCACATATAAACCATCATAGTGTAAAGGTTGTGGGTAGACAGACATAAGAAAGGAATGGCATGAATGGCCATAGTTACCTAAAGTGCAAGGGAACCATAGCAGAAGCCTATTCACACAACATAACAAGACCCCCAGGGACAGATCTAAGAACCACCAACGCACGTTTCGTAATGATACTCTTCATCAAGGAGGGAAGTTCCTCACTCATGCAATCTGTGTGCTCTCCATGATTAACGTGATGAGTAGGAGAAGTTTTACAATTTATTTTTTTGTGGTAGAGATGACCTCTAATGATTCAGCGGCAGAGTAATGAAGTGCAGAATGGCGCCGCTTGTAGCTAGCGTTTTATTATTTCTCTTTGCTGGAATAACCCCATTACTGCTGTATCACATCCTCCATTTTGCTACTATTTCTGAGCTTTATTTAATGTTCTCTTTATATTTCCATATATGTGGGCCTTTTTAGTGCTAATATTTCTGATTTTAAGGGGGTGTGGCTTGCATGTCAATAATTTACAGCAGCCTAAAGACACGCCCCCAGATAATCAGTTACGCCACACTCCATTGTTAAAGACCATAGATTTAGCACTAAATAAGAGAATCATATCTCTAGACCCATGTGGTGGACTTTTAAAAAAAGATATACTGTATATTCTGGCTTGGCACTATTAAAATAAGAGAAAAATCTGGCCCCTTTGAATCGTGACAAGTCCTCTTCAGTGTTTTTAGACGTAAGGAAATTTTACCGGCTTAATTTAAAAAAAAAAAAAACTGTCTGTCTTCATGATTTCTTCAAATAGGGAGGTTTTTTTGTCACTGGAGTACCCGAGGGACTGTTAGAAGTTTAGCATTGTTATTTACTGACCACCTACTTTGGGGATTGTCGGGCCATGCGCCTGCTCCTGGATTCATCATATATATATATATAACAAGCCCTTCAAGTCCTGTTATGTTTTTGATCCAATGGTGAATACAAATGGAAAAGTAAGATTCCTTTTGGCTCTCCTTGAATTCTGCTTAAGAAGTGTCAACTGTTAAAATTCCAAAATGGAATTATTTCCCTAATGGTGCCTTGACCCTGGATACATTGTATGTGAGCACATTATTAGAATGCTTGATGTTTTTTGTCGGCTGCTGTGTGCTCTTGCTCCTACCAAAAGTAAACTTATTTACTACGTGATCAAATATGATACCGCCATGGAGTCTCCCCATTTGCTTAGATCGTGATCATTTTCTTTGTTTTTATCTAAAGTTGTAAACCAGTGTAGTGTAAATAAGCCAGTGTCTTGGCATGATATACTTTGACACATGGTGGTCAGAAGTTGTAAATCTGGTCATTTAATGGCACTTTAAAAAGGGATTGACAGCTCAGGCTTAGGCCTGGTTTGAAGAGGAGAGGGTACAACTGTTGTTCCGCTTCAGTAGGTTTCAATGTGCTGAGTGGCTGGAGGGTCCCAGACGAGCGTAATTAATCAGCCCTGGGTCTCTGAAGTGCTGACAGAAACATTGTGTAAGACATTCACAAAATAAACTTCTAAACTACAGCCACCCCATCACTACAATAAAGCGCACCCTGCGCCGTCCCTGCAGGAGAGGATCGCCCGTCACACAAAGGACTGGCTAATTTGTTTTCAGAGCTAAAGCAGTGATTTGGGAAAGCATCTTTCTCCCCTAATGGTGTAATTAGAGGCCTCCATGCTGCAGAGAGCCGCACGTGTATACAGATGAGCGCTGCTAAACACCTAATTGTAGAGGAGGATGCACCCAACCTCCCATTGTGTCTGGCTGTTACCGTTTGGTTACTTTTCTCGGAATTGTATTTTGTCACCCGCTCTTTACACTGACATTGTCTCTCCCTCTTACTTCTAATGTTTGTACCTTCATCTCTATTATCCTTCAGAAATTTGTATTACAGGAGACAAGTTCTGTCTGAAGGGGTTTGTACAGTGCCCTTTTGTTTTGTTTTTTTTGTTGTTTTTTTTGGTCCAATGTAATATCCATGGATAGAGAGAAGGTCCTACATGCCGGTAAGATGAAGTAAAAGTCTGATATGCCAGCAAGTATATATTCTCATTATAATATTTGATTGGCAACAGATGCCTAGACATATGCCCTGCTGGTGAGCAGCAGCATCTCTCCACCCTACTGTATGACACATCAGATAGAGAAGAGATGCCCTGCCGATCCTTTAATGTGGTTGCCACGACTTAGACAACCCCTTCTCTTTCCACATTTCCCCCAATCACTGCCGGCTTCTCTCCCGGCCTTCGGACGCAGGAGCAATCGCTGCAGCTCTCACTTTCTTGATTAACCCATATGTACAAGGGCGAGTAGAGAGAGCCGGCGGTGATTGGGCACTTTGCTCACATCATGTCACAACCACACGTCCGCCATGGGATCATGAGCGCCAACACTGCTAGGACAGAACATGCTCAAGGGGAGTATAAGATTTTTTTATTTTAATTGGGGAAACGTTAAATGAGAAGGGTTTGGACAACCCCTTTAAATACTTTTTGCATTATGTCACCACCCCTCCCCCCTCTCCCCCCACACCTTTTTTTTTCAAATCACTGCTCATTATCAGTGGAGAATGAATGCACATTTTCCATAGGATTTTAAATGATTTTGGGGGTTCCAGCAACATGTCCAATCTTCTCTATAATCTCTAACATTTCATAAGTTATTGAGAGGCAGTAGTGAAGCAGCGGACGGACTACCAAACTAAAATTATGGGTGATCCGAATTACTTTTTTTTTTTAAATACTTGTCATGCTTTCCCAGTCACTGTACACAAAGCGTGCTATTAGTCCTGGAAGTCGTGTGATCACTAGTACAGCGGTCATGTGGCTAAATAATCCAATCACGTCTTCAGTATCGGTGTCATTGCTACTCTTTCAGTTCCAGTTTCAAAGGAAATGTGTTATTGGAGGAACGTAAAAATAAAAAATACTAATAAACTGCTCACTCTCTTAAACCATAGCCACTATATAGATACAGTGGAGCCATAGGGGAATCATGTTTCCTAATGTTTAATGCAAAATACGAACTGTTAAATTGGGCACAATGTGCCTGTGAATATAGTGTTACCCTTTATCTAAACGTGGTCTATTTGATCACCTCTTCTTGCTCTAGGCCGCATTGCTACTGTGTTTCCGTGAAAATGAGACCTACCTAGCAGGATTTTTCAGACTTTTTGGAGTATGCTTAAAATATAAGCCCTAGTTGAGGTTCACCATACTAATATTATCCTGCAATAGGGCTCGTGCACCCCTTTCAGGATATGTAAGTTTTATTGCTGTACATTGCCCTGTTTTGTTGCTGTAATCCCTTGAAAATGTATAGTTGTGCTCTCGCTGTTCAGCCCCCGGGCATTTTGTGTTTTTCCGTTTTGTCTTTTTCCTCTTTCTCTCGAGAGCCGTAACCTTTTTTTATTTTTCCGTCAATCTTGCCATATGAGGGCTTGTTTTTATCGGGATGAGTTGTGCTTTTAAATGAAACCATAAGTTTTATCATATATTGTACTGGAAAACGGCAAAAAAATTCCAAGTGCGGAAAAATTGCAAAAAAAAAGTGTGATCGCACAATAGTTTTTGGGATATTTTATTCACCGTGTTCACTATATGGTAAAACTGATGTGTCATTGGGATGGCTCAGGTCAGTGCGACTTTGTAGACACCAAACATGAATAGGTTTACTTGTATTTAAGGGGTTAAAAAAAAATTCACAAGCTTGTCCCAAAAAAGTGGCGCACGTTTTGCGCCATTTTCAAAAACCCATAGCTGTTTCATTTTTCGGGATCTGAGGCTTAGTGACGGCTTATTTTTTGCGTCTCGAGCTGACGTTTCTAATGGTAGCATTTTTGCTCAGCTGTTATGTTTTGATTGCCTGTTATTGCATTTTGCGCAAAATTTGCGGCGACCTAAAAAACTTAATTTTGGCGTTTGGAATTTTTTTGCCGCTACGCAGTTTACTGATCAATTAATCTGATTTTATATTTTGATCGGGCATTTCTGAACGCGGCGATACCAAATGTGTATTTTTTTTTTAACCCTTTCATTTTCAATAGGGTGAAGGGAATGATTTGAACTTGTTTTTTATTTTTTTTAATTTTTTAAAACTTTTTTATTTTTTTTATTTTACTTACTAGTCCCCCTAGGGGGCTATAGCGATCAGCAATCCGATCGCTCTGCCTTATCTGCAGATCACAGCTACAGAGCGGAGAACTGCAGATTTGGTGCTTTACTTTCAATGCCGGCTGTATTCCGGCATTGAGAGGAAGTGACTCCTGTTAGCTACAGGCGTCATCACATGACCCTGTGCTACCATGGAAACCACCGAAAGTCACGTGATCATGTCATGTGACTTCCGATGGGGGCGGGGTAAGTGACTGTCATGGTGGCGTGCATATACATCTCTCTGCCAGATTTTGGCAGCAAGATGTAAGTGATTCCACCCGCAACTAGCAGGCACACATGTGAGCTGTTCAAAACAGCTGATATGTGCGCGGATCGCCGCAACCTGCCCACGACAGGGGTCGGGGATTAACCTCACACGATCCCCGTGGAGGGGTCGTTACGGGGTTAATACAGCGTGAATATTCACTTCTTCCCCCCTCCCCACCCTCCCCCACTCACCTCACTGTGCCCACATCATTGATTGGCTGCAGTCACACTGCTGTTAATACAACATGCATTTTCACCCCTTACCCTGCCCATCCCTTTGTGCCAGTGTCATTTATTCAGTAAGACTGCTGTATTCTTTGCCTGACAATTGCATTGCAATCCTCCAACTGGCCAGCAGCTCTCTGACCTTAACGTGATGGCTGATAGATACATAGTGTCACGCTTGGGTCAAGAGAGCCTCCAGCCAGTACAAAGATTGCGATGTGATTGTTGATTTAATGTCACTGAATCACTGATGCTGACACAGAGGAGTGGGCAGGGTAAGGGGTGAATATTTAATTTTTTTTTATTAACAGAATCAGAGTTCAGCACCCAGTCAGTGACTCCAGCACAGCGAGATGGGTGGGGGAAGAGGTTACTATTCATTTATTATTTGTTATTACCAGGGGGTGAGTACAGCAGTCTGACTGCGCCCAATCAATAACACCGGCACCGAAGGGTGAGCTGGGAAAGGGGTGAATATTCATTTTGCATAACAGGTGACCCAATCACAGACGTAATTAAAAATGACATCCCCTGAAAATAAACTGTAGTGCATTTTTTGGATCCAAAAATAATATAAGACCCTGTCTTATTTTTGGAGGAAGCACGGTAGTAGGAATACTCCATGTTCAGTGGGACATGTTCACTTGAAGCCTTTGGATCTCTAAAATGAGGTTAGATGGATTTTGAATGTCACCAGCCAATCTCAGCTAGTGGTTTGATGTTTTCTACAACAGTTTGGATTTTGCTTAAAGGGAGTCTGTCATCACAAAATAACTGTTCAGACCAAGCATAGGCTCTCTGTGCTCCTTTTGGCATGCTCAAACAGTTCAGTACTTACATTGCGTCTATCTCCAGCATCCTCTGATGCCTGTAAAGCCAAAGCTTCCAATAATGGTAGAGGAGACTGGTGATAGATGCAGAACATACAGATACGCTGACCTCCTGTGCCTGGTTTGAAAAGTCATTTGGTGCTTTTGGATTTTTACTTTCAGAAGACTCCTTTTTTTTGTACCTAAGCTTTGATCTTTGTAGTTTTTAGAAGACTCCACAAGATTGAAGTGAATCTGTGCCTTTTTATATATAAATAGTTTTGTATGAAGCAAATAATGATTTTTTAGAAAATAGAGAAGCGATGGCTATAATATATATATGCGCCTCACAGGAGATGTGGGATGGTCCATGTGTGTATACAGCACATCCTGTGTCCTGAACTCCCCATCTGTGTATGACTGGGAACATTTGCGAGGTGTTGGCATATTCCTCAGTGAAAGCTGTTAAGATTGAATATCCTCCAGGCACAGGGCGATCTCCGGATTTGTTTCTTACTGTAAGGCACGATACTTTTTTTGCTGCATTTTTGCTGCAGTTTGTGGTCCTAAACTGCATATATGACCTTCCCAGCAAAGTCTATGAGAATTCAGAAAGGCTGTGCGCATGTTGCTTCTTTTTTGCCTGCAGTTCTGATTGCAGAATAAAGAAGCAACATGTAACTTCTGTTCTGCATTTTTGCCTGCAGTTTTTCAATTGACAATGTTAAAACGCAGGGGCAAAAACGCAGCAAAAACTCATGCTCTTTTTTTTTTTTTTTTTTTTTTTTTTGGGGTTTTTTTTTTTGTCCAGAGGGTGCGTTTTTCTGCCAGAAGGTACATTTTTCGTCGGAGAAACAAAACTGCAGTGTGCGCACATACCCTAAGGCTTTGTGCGCATGCTGAATTTTTTTTTGGCCCAAAAAAGCGCACCCACAGGAAAAACGCCTCAAAAAATCACGTGCATTTTTGTGCCTTTTTTAATGCGTTTTGATGATTTTTTTTTTTGCTGCGTTTTTGTTCAATGCATTCAATGGGTGAAAAACGCAGTGAAAAATGCAAAAAGAATTGACTTGCTGCATCTTTATGGTCACCACAAAGACGCAACCAAAAAAACCTGCAATGCGCGGACAGCCAAAATAAAATCTCATAGACTTTGCTAGGGAAGGAAATTCATGCAGTTTTGAGACCAAAACTGCACCCAAAAAAAGCGGCAAAAACCCCCCCCGCAGCATGCGCCGCACATTGCTTAATACTGCTTTTAGAATTCCGAAACAAAGTGGGCAGTAAGTGAGCTGTTCCCTTTTTAGAGTTACTAAACGCTATTTAAAGTTTGAAAAAGCAATGCAAATCACCCCCTGCCCTTCTGAGTGTGAAACTGCAGTTGGCCTCCATATGTATAGCAATGGTATAGCTAAATGGACCCTCTTGGTTTACAGGTGCATGTCTCCAGAAGCACAAGTTGGGCACTAACCTGGTTATTTGCAATTTTCACTCTGCAACAGCCACTCTTTGGTTTTTCTGGAAAATGCCAAAATATTCACTTATAGATGACAACCGTAAGGGGATTTAATTTACAGAATAAATTCTCTTTGACGTTTTTCCAAAATATAAGCCCCACAAAGTCACTTCAAATCTGAAAAGGTCACTACAAAACTAGAATTTCTAAATTTCCTTGAAAAAAAATAGAAATTGCTACAAAATTTTTAACCTCTCCAACATCCGGACAAAATTTACAGTAAAGAACATTTGAAAATGTATACTGCTGTTTTTTTTGGGGTTTTTTTTGTTTTTTTCCTCCCCCAGGGGAGCGGTTTTTTTTTTTCCCTCCCCTTCTTCCAATAGCCATAACTTTTTTTTTTTTTTTTTTTTATTTATTGCTCCATACATATAGGCATGTGAGGGCTTTTTTATTTTCGGGAGGAATTGTACTGTTGGAAGATACCATTCAGTTTATCATGTAATAAAGCATAATAAAGCTGGGGAAAAAATTCTAAGTTTGGAAAAATAGTGAAAAAGTGTAATTCCACAATTGTTCCCTTTTTTTTAAAAAAAAAATATTGTCAGAAGCATGTGAAGTCCATGCTTAATGGGGTTGAAATGTGGTGATTGACTCAACCATTTCAGAATATTCCACTTATTTGCCTAAAAAACTCGGCTTGCTTTCATATTATGTTTTGCGTCGTTGTCCGTCTGTACTGTGCAGCATCGGCCAATCAACCTTGATGCATTTGATTGAATCTGAGCAGAAAGTATCTCCCCGTAGACTTCAGAATTCATCCAGCTGCTTCTGTCTTCAGTCACGTATGCCCGGCCATCACACTGCCTCCACCATGTTTTACCACAGGATGTGGTGTTCTTTGGATCCTGAGCTGTTCAATTCCTACTCCATATTTTCTTCTTTCCGTTTTTCTGGTACAGGTTGATTTTAGTTTTATCTATCCAAAGAATACTTTTCCAGAACTGGACTGGCTTCTTTAGATGTTTTTCTTTTGCAAAATGTAATCTTGCCTTTTATTTCTAAGGCTGATTAATGGTTTGCACCTCGTGTTGGACCCTCTGTATTTGCTCTCATGAAGTCTTGTCTTTATGGTAGACTTAGATACTGAAACACCTACTTCCTGGAGAGTGTTCTGCACTTGGGTGGATGTTGTGAAGGGGTTTCCCTTTACCATGGAAAGGATTCTGCCGTCATCCACCCCTGTTGTCATTACTGAATGTCCATGCCTTTTTGAGTTCCCAAGCTCACCAGTGCACTTTTTGTTTTTTCTCCACCCAAAATATTTCAAACTGCTGATTTGGCCACTCCTAACATGTTTGCTATCTCTCTGATTCCTTGTTTCCTTTTTCAGCCTATTAATAGTTTTTCTCTACCACTGAAAGCTCCTTTTGACCGCTGCTTGTGGGTTCACAGCCACAGCTTATAAATGCAAATGCCACACCTGGAATCAGCTCCAGACCTTTTATCTGCCTAATTGATGTTGGATTAATGAGTAAATATCCCATTATAGGCCATTAAATAGTTTTTGAGTTAAATGTTCATTTACTTTTGGTCCCTTGAGGCAGCTACATATTAAATAGCTGCAATTCCTAAACCCTTACTCTCATTTAAGATGTGAATACCCTAAAGTATTCATATTGGCGAATAACATCCAATGATTCACTCATACTTTATGCAAATAACAATCGGTTCAAATTCTGCTGTGAGCGAAAGCCAAGTGTCATTCTACCGTGCTCTGAGTCTCTCACATGCGGGAATCAGATCACAGGTGCAGAGAAGAGGGAAAGAAAAATTTCTCCATCTTCTCCATTGTCTGTTTCGATATATATCGGACAGCTTTTGGGTTTTATCCGAGAGCAACTAAATGTTTTACACACTTCCACTAACTTGAATGGGTACACCATCCGATGTACGCTGCCATTCGCACCATGGAGCATGTTTTATTTTTTATCATGCCGACTTGGCATAAGAAAAAAAATAGATAACACTAATCTGTACTGCACTAAAGTATAATATTGGAGTGAGTGCTATCCGATAAAACATCAGATTGCACTTGTCCGTGTTATACGCTACTTATTCTGTGAGCTCACCCTTAAAGTGAGCGTTCGCACTTTAAGCCCCCCTTGACCATATAACTGTATTTTGAATGTTTTGGCAAACAGCTAAGAGATATTAACAGGTTGAGATATTTGGAAAGTGACCCAACTGTAATATATACATATTGTATGTATGTGTAATATATATAATATATAATATATGTGTGTGATATATTTTTATATCTAGAGAGCGTGTGGTTATGAGATATGATGCAAATGTTTACTCTGTCTTCTTCATTATTGGCTTTAGCTCACTCCGTGGCTTTTAGGCGGGTTAACAACCAGATAACACCAGAGTAAGTGTCCCGTTTTATGTAAGTGATCCATCTTACGTGTGCCCTCTCTAGCATAGTGTACATAATCCACACTTTAAAATAATATTTCTCAGCCTTAGTCGGAGACCTGAGTACTGTTATCATTTCTTTCAGAAAGACATCTAAAAGAAATATTGCTCTCTAACACATTACATTAGTGCTAAAAAGTCCTGAGCCGCTGTGTAAATGGAGCAGAATGCTTATATTTGTGCCTAAATATAGCCGGCTGTATGCAGAGTGTTTTTATTACTTGCAATTTCCTGAAGATAAAGTAGTGTGATTGGAGCGTGAGTCGGCCTCTCCACTCCGCAGTTATGTCTGGGGTCGCCGCTCTCGTCAGTTTAGCTCCGGCCTGTTCTGCCTTTGTTTAGGTTTCTCACAACTGTTGCTACAGACTGAAGTTCACTTTGCCGGGCAACGTTATAGATGGCGCAGTCAACACTTGTGGAGGTACAACAGCCGGGTTTCCTTTGGCTGACCCTGATGTGTCACTCTCAGGTTCAGGGTTTTAAATCCTTTCTAGACATGAGGTTCGTGTTGAGTCTCATTTCTTCACCTTATCTGTCACAGACGGTCCATGTGCTCGGAGCGCAGGGCAGCAGGTAAGTGGTGACATTTTGATTGGGTCAGCCGCATATTAGAGATTGACAACAATGCCTGCTATGCTCTCCTACCACAGGCCAAGAATTTACTTGGACAAATGGAATAGGCCACTAAATGGAATCAGCCACTAAATTTAGCTGACATTAAACTATGAATGACTTGAAAAGTGGTTAACAGGTTCCTGTCACAGTCCATATATGCTTTTAGCTTCAGAAGCATGCCGATGTGCAAATGTAAAGGGAAATAATTAAGTGCTGCTAGTTTGGTATTTGTTGGGATTGCCCATGATTTTCTATTCTGCAGCAGCTGTATACTATTACCATATATTGCAGTAACATTGTGTGAGACTGATGAGCGTACTTTTGCAGTATTGCCATGTTTCCCCAAAAATAAGACAGGGTCCTAGATTATTTTTTTGCTCCAAACGATGGGCTAGGGCTTATTTTCAGGGGATGTCTTACTTTTTGTCCATGAACAACAATCAACATTCATGACCAAAAAAAAAATCTATATTTAAAAAAGTCAAATTACATTCTGGAATATCAACATACCGTATTTTTCACTTTATAAGACGCACCCCCAAATTTGGTGAAGGAAAAAAGAATTTATATTTTTAATGTTAAATGGGGTCCGTCTTATTATGCCAGTGTCCGTCTAACAAATCATATAGGGTATATGTCTCTTATAGCCCCCATCCTATAATTAGCCCCCTTAATCTGGATATGGCCCCCTTATATTGAATATAGCCCCCTTGTGCTGGCACACATCCCATACAGCTGGCACAGGTCTCCTATAGCTGGCACACATGCAATACAGCTAGCACAGGTCTCATATTGCTAGCACACATGCAATACAGCTGGCACAGGTCTCATATTGCTGGCACACATCCCCCTGTGTTAGATATCGCCCCCAGGCTGCTGCCCATAGTAAAATAAACTCTTTCCTTACCTTCTCCAGCGCTGTAATCCCTCGTGTCTTCTTTTGTGGGGTTGAGATCCTCCACTTCCTGGTTCTCGTGCCGGTCATGTGATCGGCACAGCAGAGTAACATGATCTCTGCGTGCCTGATCACAGCATCAGCAGTGAGATCGGGGAGACACCGGGAGACGCGCTGGAGGAGATAAGGAAAGCTTTTTTATTTTAGAATGGCCAGCCGCATGGGGGCCATATCTAACACTGGGTGGGGGTGGCATGTGCAATGAAAGGAGGGCGCAGGCAGATATAATATGCGCCGCTCCCCCAGCCCATCGCTGCGGTGCGGTTTCAGCACCACGGTGATGGACAGCGGCTGAGCATATTATATGAGCGGGAGCAGGAGATCAGAGGCTCCCTCCCGCAGCTTCACAAGCCTCTACCAGCCCCCCCAGCAGCCACCAGCACCACTCCAGAGTTGCCTCCACCTCCCCTGAACCCGAATATTCGGATTATAAGACGCACCCCCTACTTTCCCCCAAAATTTGGGGGAACTAAAGTGCGTCTTATAAAGCGAAAAATACGGTAACTCTTTAAACAGTGTGTAACACATATATCTATAAATCTATGTATAGACCCCTTTATCTATCCAGCTCTCTATTCATCCACACTGCACATATCTGTTGTCCCCTCTTCAGCTTTAGATTCCTGCAATTAGGAGACCTTATGGTGACCACCTTTTCGCATGACGTGATGTCACAAAGGTCCTGAAGCATTATCAGAATATAAAAGCTGGGGCCCCTATGAGAATGGGGGTCCTGTGAAATTTCCCAGTTTGCTCTCCCTTCCCCCTAGTGCCAGTCCTGCATACCAGCCTGTTCAGTTCATTTAGACTTCTGCAATTAAGAGACGTTTGCTTATAGAACTATGAATTCATCCAAGGTACTTTTAAACAATCTGAACCTTGGAATACCACTGCTGGGGTCCCTAAGAGAGTGGGGTACTAAGAAATTGGGCAGTTTGACCCCTTAATGCGAAACCCTCACTGTAATTAGAGCTTTTTTTTTTTTCCCTCAAGTAGGACTTATATTTCAAGCATACGCCTGTAAAATCATGCTAGGGCTTATTTTCGGGGTAGGTCTTATTTTTCAGGGAAACAAAGTATTTGTTTTATGTTTTGTCAGTATATTTCACAGCACTATAGCGATACTATTCTGGTAACAATAAACGTGTCCTGTAAAGACTAGAGACACTTTAAGAATAATCATTGTATAGTATATGAAAAATGGTTATGTATTCTGCTGTAATAGGTCAGACATTTAAAGTGACACTTTTTGATTTCAGCTTCATATAAATTTAGAAATATTCAATTTTAAATCTGTCATAGGTCAGATTCTAAAAGATCGAAACTGTGTTCTAGCTTAATTTGACCCTTCACTGAAAATTGAATACACATCTGTCAGGTATAGTCACCTTGCCTAGTGCCCTCTTGGGATTTGTATTCTTGTCCTCCAGCATCCAAGATGGGTCACTGTAGTGGCCTGATGTTATGGGCGAACAACCCATCCGGACAGGACGGGGATGTGAATTCACCAGACATCGGATCACGATCTGACCTTGGAAGGGCGTGACTAAGCAGCTACCCAATCTTCTATTGAACCTCTGGTGATGATGTTAGGTTTATTCTGCAGGTAGCCTCCAGGTACCACTCCAAGACAGTCCTTGGATCCGCGGAAGCTAATCCTAACCGCCAGGTACCACACAAAGGCAGTCCCCAGATCTGCGGAAGCAGGCACAAGTAGAGATGGGCAAGATGGATTAGAACCTCTGCAAAGACAGGATCCGTATAACTGGCAGGTTGCTAACTGGTTCAAATGGGACTGGTTCAGGTACAGATTCAGGAACACCAGCTGATACAGGTATACAGGAACGGATGCAAGAACACAGGTGGGCACCAAGACACTGACACAGATTCAGGATACAGGAACACAGGCTGGCACCAGGACACAGGAGCTCTGGATAGAACAAGAATCTGGGTCACGAACAGAATCTGGAATGAAGTCAGGAACTCAGTTTGGACCCCGGAACGGATCAGTAATGGAGTCTGGAACTCAGCCTGGAACCAGGAATGGAATCAGGAACTCTGGCTGGAACCAGCAACGGAATCAGGAACCCAGGCTGAACAGGGACCGAGGAACGGCATGGGACATTAAAGCAGGTTCAGGCACTTGGAATGGATTTTGGTATGGAATCAAGAACGGATTGGGCATATAAGCAAGTACGGAATCTAAACCAGGATCCAGGGACAAGATGACAAGCTTGCAGCCACAGTGCACTCTGGCTACAGGAAGCAACATTGCACGTGCATCTCCCAATAGGGGAAGGTGCCTTAAGTACCTGGTACTCTCCAGAGATAGGTTAAGGACACATCCGGTGTCAGCTAGAACTCTCCAACCATAGGCTGGGAACACAATCGGCGACTTACTTGGTGCTTCCCAGCAATATACCTGTAACACATCAGGTGTGTGCATGATGCTCCTTTACACAGCGGGGAGCGCGTTCACGGCCAGTAAACCCATGTAGCATGCACTGGTCATGGAAGCTGAGCACTGCGGCGAGCACAGAAGCTGGCGCATCAAGGTGGAGAATAGAGCTGTGAGTACGTCGGCATCCTTGCCAATTAGTGCAGGGCACATCGGCATTAAGCCTGGGGAGTGGTTCCATTCCTTACCGGTGTTCCCTGTGCTGTGGAGACTTGATTTAGAGTTACTGTTGGGCTCACCAGGTCATTGCTGTGGCGATCATGGATGCAGGAAGCCTAGCATGCTGCTCTTTGTGGAGAAGCAAATTATCACATATCCATGGGTTAAGGTACCGTCACACTAAGCAACATCGCTGCTGAGGCACAACTTGCTAGCGATGTTGCTGTGTGTGACATCCAGCAACAACCTGGCCCCTGCTGTGAGGTCGCTGGTTGTTGCTGAATGTCCTGGACCATTTTTTAGTTGTTGCTGTCCCGCTGTGAAGCACACATCGCTGTGTGTGTGACAGCGAGAGAGCAACAACTGAATGTGCAGGCAGCAGGGAGCCGGCTTCTGTGGACGCTGGTAACCAATGTAAATATCGGGTAACCAAGAAGCCCTTTCCTTGGTTACCCGATATTTACCTTCGTTACCAGCGTCCGCCGCTCTCAGCTGTCAGTGCCGGCTCCCTGCACACGTAGCTGGAGTACACATCGGATAATTAACCCGATGTGTACTGTGGCTAGGAGTGCAGGGAACAGGGAGCCGGCACTGGCAGCGTGAGAGCGGCGGACGCTGGTAACTAAGGTAAATATCGGGTAACCAAGGGAAGGGCTTCTTCGTTACCCGATGTTTACCAGCGTCCGCAGAAGCTGGCTCGCTGCTGCCTCCACACGTAGCAGAGTACACATCGGGTAATTAACCCGATGTGTACTGTGGCTACGTGTGCAGGGAGCCAGCGCTAAGCGGTGTGTGCTGGTAACCAAGGTAAATATCGGGTTGGTTACCCGATATTTATCTTAGTTACCAAGCGCAGCATGCTTCCACGTGTAGCGGCGCTCCAGCGATCCCTGCCAGGTCAGGTTGCTGGTGGGATCGCTGGAGCGTCGCTTAGTGTGACATCTCACCAGCGACCTCCTAGCAACTTACCAGCGATCCCTATCAGGTTGTATCGTTGTTGGGATCGCTGGTAAGTTGTTTAGTGTGACTGGGCCTTTAGATCAGAATGGGCCCCACCTGGAGGACCTCCACCAATTGTGTTTCCTATTTTCAGCTGGCCGTAAGACAACAGTAGGAGCTGAATGAAGCAGGTGCTCGTTGTTTTTGGCTAGTTTCACACTTGCGTTGAACGGTATCCGTTGCATTGCGTTGTGTAACGGATGCAACGGATGTGTTGAATATAGTGGCACAACGGATGCAACGGATGCTGCAAAACAACGCAATTCGTTTTAATTTTTTACAGTTTTACCAGCGGCAGACTATTGTGAACGATCAGCTGATCGCTCCCTGCAGCCGGCCGCCGGGTGATCAGCTGATCCCTCCCAGCAGCCGGCCGCCGGGTGATCAGCTGATCGCTCCCTGCAGCCGGCCGCCGGGTGATCAGCTGATCGCTCCCTGCAGCCGACCGCCGGGTGATCAGCTGAGCGCTGTGACTTGCCGGCGCCCGGGCATGCGGGCGGGCGCTCAGCTGAGCGCTGTCACTTGCCAGCGGCCGGGCATGCCAGCGGGCGGGCGCTCAGCTGAGCGCTGTCACTTGCCGGCGCCCGGGCATGCGGGCGGGCGGGCGCTCAGCTGAGCGCTGTGACATGCCGGCGGCCGGTCGCTCAGCTGAACGTTCGGCCACCGCGAGCCAAAATAAAGTTTTGATTTAAAAAAAAAAAAAGAGCATGCGCAGTGAAATCCAGAGGATTCCGCTGCTCAAAACAACGTTACATGCTGTGTTCCTCCCGCTGGGCGGAAGCAACGGAGCGTCGCCCAGCGGAAGCAACACAGGTCCTTTTGGTACAATCCATCAACCATACAAGTCTATGGGAAACAGCAGAATCAGTTAACGGATTCCGCTGTCTTCCAAAAGGGCGGATTGTAACGGAAGGAAAATAACGCAAGTGTGAAAGTATCCTTTTTTCTCCTGTTATTTTCACTGTTATAGACTTGAACTGAGAGATGTACAATAACTGTTTTCAATTTCAAGCAGAATTGTGAATGCAGCTCTGAACTACTACAATAAAAGAGAAATAATAGTGCTAATTTTAGGAAAGTTACTTTGCATTTTATGCAATTTATATCAAAACTGTAAAAAAGTTTTTGTTTTTTCTTATTTAGCATTAAATGTTACTTTTACTTTGAGCAAGCATTATCTACTATGTCATGTGTTGCTTTTCCTGTCCTGTTTTAGGACTTTTTTACGTTTTGTGTAAATTGTTATAAGTGCTGAATGCACCTTTTTTTTATAGAATGATTGATTATTTTTTTTAGTTGGGGCTTGGCCTTTTTATATTGGAAGAAATTGATCAGTCGTAAGAGTCCAGATAGCTGGCACCACGCACAGCTATGATATCCCCTTTGATTTCTCTTTTTCCTTATTGCTGCGTTGCATTTCTGAAATATTTCATTGTAACATCATAGATCGCAGTAACTAGATCAAAAGTTCGTGTGGAGACAGATATGTTCCACTGCAGAAAGCTGCGGGGGGTATGGGAACTTAATCTAAAGGTTATCTATTTGTGGGAGCCCACTATCTGCTTGCTGGAAAGCTGCGCTGCCTATTTGGACATGCTACCTTTTAGTTTAGTTACCTTTTTAGTCATTGCTGTTTTGGATGCAAATGAAGTAAATGTGTATAGGGGAAAATAAATGATAATATTTTATCTGTACTGTTTACATTATACACCACTTAAATGAAGGCGACAAAGCACATCCGCTACGGAGAGGATTGAGTTGTATAAACAATGAAGAGGCCACAGTACTTTCTCAAAAGTTGTGGCTTTTTAACAGTAGATCACCAGTCGTCGTATGCCAAGAGGCGGACACCCCACCGATATAATATAGTCATAAGATGATTAGCCCATCAAGTTTTAAAACCAGGATTACCTCTCTTTGAAGATTTTTTTTTTGCCACCTTCTTGGTGCCAGATAACACTAGAGTGCTTAAGATATCTTCTGGATTCAACGCAAAGATTTTAATAGTGGCACAAAGGGGACCTACAAGGTGGTTTTATTGTTATGGCTGAACACCCTTTTCTTTTCATTCTACATTATAAGTGATTTGGACACTGTTGGGTTGTATGAAGAATATCTTTACGGTTGCGAGCACCGATACCATCCCCAGTTTCAGTTAGTGTCCTGGAAGGTATTCCAGTGTTAATAAGCAATTTTATTGTAAAATACCTTCTTCCTCAGAACATTAAACACATAGCTTATTAAAGTGAAGAGTTTCCATCAATAAAACGCTAAGTATTGACTTGTCTTTCAGTGACGGTCTACAGTCCGTGGATAAAGTACTTTTAGATTTGGAAAAGTTCCATTTCTGAATTTGAGAAAAGAATTCCTTTTGTTTTATATGTTTCATAAAGCAATTAGAGGGGAGCGATTCAGAAAGTTTACATTGCCGAGATGAACGTGTCCAAATCAACTGGAGAGAAAGTTTTGTCCAGATGGTTTATGTAGCGGTGAGTGGTACAGGGCGTTTGATATTTTTTTTTTTGTTTTTTTTGTTTTTAAACCTACTGGTTGCTTTAGAAGTAATATGTGTATCTGTTAACTCTTCTAGTTATTATCAAGCCTGTGTTATGATCAAAGTTAGTGTAGTTTTAACTCATCAGATGTACTACTAGAAGCGCTCTCTGGTTCCCGCATGAGTTGTGTCTGAGCACTTTTATGCCTATGGCAGGCATGGCTGATAAAGTGGTCCACCAGTCCAGTGATGGCTGGATCAAACCCAGCATGTAGTATTTTTTGATGTGGCGCTAGATACAGTCCAACACAACAACTTATGCAGTAAAAGCCTAGAAGTATTCCATAGAAAACTATTGGATTGGTTCTGGCATCTGTTGTTGCCAACACAACTTCTAAAAAATATATATATGAAACCAGAGTTGTATCCTCACTGTAATTTGTCCAGTCAATTGGCCAGGCCAGGAATCTGTGACCGCTAGATGGGAAGCCTGTGCATCCCCTCCCCACTCCGGCTAATCAAAACAACATCCAAGAAAGCCACCAGGTAAAGAGATTCGCAGTCCTTCCATCCAGTAGTCCCAGATTACTGACTTGGTCGCTGGACTGGAGTCCCTCAAATTGAATCTCCCATCTCTAAAGGCCCAGTCACACACAACGACTTACCAGCGATCCCGAAAACGATGCGACTTGATAGGGATCGCTGGTAAGTCGCTGGGAGGTCGCTGGTGAGAGGTCACATAGTCAGACCTTACCAACGACGCAGGAACGATACAGGTCGCAGTAGCGACCTGTATAACGATCTCAGCAGTCACGGTGACCCTGTCACACAGTGTCAAACACAGCGATGCGTCCTGCTCAGCAGGACATCGCCTGTGAATAAAATGGCCTGGACCATTCGGCAACAACTATAGATCTCACAGCAGGGGCCTGATCGCTGGTAGATGTCACACATAACAAGATCGCTAACGGGATCGCTACTGCGTCACAGAAACCGTGACTCAGCTGCGATCTCGCTAGCGATCTCGTTATGTGTGACGGTACCTTTACCCTAACTCTTCATAATCTACCAGTTCAGTTAGAGACATGTTGCACTCTTTGTCCTAGGCTTAAAAGATCAACTCCATGATTGGTTGTAATCAGGTAATTAAAGATAGTTTTGGACAGGTAGGAGGAATACTCTACCAAGATTGAGGCGGAAAAGCTATAGACTGTGCTGAAATCTGTCTCTCCCAAGTGGTATTCAGACTAAAGGCCCAGTCACACACAACGACTTACCAGCGATCCCGAAAACGATGCGACCTGATAGAGATCGCTGGTAAGTCGCTGGGAGGTCGCAGGTGAGATGTCACACAGTCAGATCTTACCAGCGATGCAGGAACAATACAGGTCGCAGTAGCGACCTGTATAACGATCTCAGCAGTCACTGTGACCCTGTCACACCGTGTCAAACACAGCGATGTGTCCTGCCCAGCAGGACATCACCTTTGAAGAAAATGGCCTGGACCATTCTGCAACGACTAAAAACCTCACAGCAGGGGCCTGATCGCTGGTAGATGTCACACATAACGAGATCGATAACGGGATCGCTACTGCGTCACCAAAAGGCTCCGTCACACTAAGCAACATCGCTAGCAACATCGCTGCTAACGAACAACTTTTGTGACGTTGCTAGCGATGTTGCTGTGTGTGACATCCAGCAACAACCTGGCCCCTGCTGTGAGGTCGTTGGTTGTTGCTGAATGTCTTGGGCCATTTTTTAGTTGTTGCTGTCCCGCTGTGAAGCACAAATCGCTGTGTGTGACAGCGACAGAGTAACAACTAAATGTGCAGGCAGCAGGAGCCGGCTTCTGCGGAGGCTAGTAACCACTGTAAACATCGGGTAACCAAGAAGCCCTGTCCTTGGTTACCCGATATTTACCTTTGTTACCAGCCTCCGCCGCTCTCACGGTCAGTGCCGGCTCCTGCTCTATGCACATGTAGCTGCAGGACACATCGGGTTAATTAACCCGATGTGTGCTGTAGCTAGGAGAGCAAGGAGCCAGCGCTAAGCGGTGTGCGCTGCTCCCTGCTCTGTGCACATGTAGCTGCAACACACATCGGGTAATTAACCCGATGTGTGCTGTAACTAGGAGAGCAGGGAGCCAGCGCTCAGTGTGCGCTGCTCCCTGCTCTCTGCACGTGTAGCTCCGTGCGCTGGTAACCAAGGTAAATATCGGGTTGGTTACCCGATATTTACCTTAGTTACCAAGCGCAGCATCTTCCATGCGGCGCTGGGGGCTGGTCACTGGTTGCTGGTGAGCTCACCAGCAACTCGTGTAGCGACGCTCCAGCGATCCCTGCCAGGTCAGGTTGCTGGTGGGATCGCTGGAGCGTCGCAGTGTGACATCTCACCAGCAACCTCCTAGCAACTTACCAGTGATCCCTATCGTTGTTTGGATCGCTGGTAAGTTGCTTAGTGTGACTGGACCTAAACGGTGACTCAGCTGCGATCTCGCTAGCGATCTCGTTATGTGTGACGGTACCTTTATTCACATTTATGCAGGGCAATGATCTCCTAAATGACCCTTCTTTGCCAATTGTTGCCTTGTGTAAACATATCTTGTGATGGAGTTATAACCCTACTGATACTTATGTCTCCAGTCGACTCTTGATAAGGGCAGATTATCTACTTGCTCAAATGGGCCTTGATGTCACTGTCTACAAGTGATAGGAGTTCATACGGACACGGAATTAGAAGGAATACATATATTCTATAAAGTGTGTGTGTGTGTGTGTGTGTGTATTTATTGTGTGTATATATTTATACATATGTGTATAATATATTGACAGACACACATATAATGTGAATTTCGTTCTTGTAGTTGTAATATTACTCTTGGAGCTCCCAGCTTTGACCGTAGCTTTCAGGGGTGACTGTCCGGCCCTGGGATTGCCTTTCTGTTTATTGGAGGTGACATGGGCAGTGGTGCAGCTGTAAAGAGGCCATGTTGCCATTGCTAAATATACATCCCTGACAGCCTGATAATAGGTTCCAGGAAGTTCAGTGGAAAATTAAAACAAAGCAACATTTATAGCTGATTGAACTTGAAAAGCCGTTTTCGTGTTGAATGGCAAATATGTGTACTTCAGCATTCCATGACACTGATGCAGTCAGATTGGATGGGCTTGACCTTGTGTGTGCAGAATGGAGTGTGGACACAGCAGCATGCTGAATGTTTTCATCCACAGAACACTTTACCCGGGGAGAGATTTTCTGCCATCGTCTGCAAAAGTGTACCGTATGACTATGTTTATGCTAACCGGTCTGGGGCTCCGACATTTCTGCGGGATGCCTGCGCTGTATGTTAAGTAAGAATGCAGTCCACAAAGGCAGCGTTAAAAATAAATACACTTAGCTGTAGCCTAAACCTTCCAGTTGCCTGTACTGTTTTATATATACATGATTTCAGTGCGGGTACGTTTCTGATTAATGCGGATGTAATGCACATCAAGGAATCTGCAGCTCATTCAGGGGATTAAAACTGTTGTTTCAACAGAGAGGGGTAACAGCTATTAGTGCCGTCCGCTGAGAGGCCAAACACCGCTCATCACCATGTCCAAGTATTTCCCTGTCTGCGGCAATATCGTTCCATCCCGATCTATACATGGTGAACGGTGTGACCGTAGGAACCCCAACTACCAGGTTCCTTTTTCTGCTGCATTTCCCTCAATCCGTGAAGCGATAGCCCTAGTCCGGGCGTCGTTATCTCACTTGTTTGCTTACTATGTAATAACTTAATCCAGCATAATTCGTTGCAGGCCAGGGTTACTTTATTTTTATAAAATGTTTTTGGAGATTATGCTGTATTCTTCTAAGTGCTTTTGTGATATTGCATAGAACCTCCTTACACTACTTGTGCACAAACATCCATTACCATATGATCGGAGTACATTCAAGTTTTTAAATCTCATCCACATGTTTTTTTGGGGTTTTTTGTGTTTTTTGCTAGGAAATACATTAAAGTCTGCAACACATCAAATCTTTAAAGGGAACCTGTCACCACTTTTTTGGCCTATAAGCTGCGGCCACCACCACCGGGCTCTTATATACAGCATTCTAACATGCTGTATATAAGAGCCCAGACCGGGGGTATAACATAAAAAACACTTTATAATACTCCCCTAACGGTCACTCGGTGGGCCTAATGGGCGTCTCTGTTGTCCGGTTCCCGGCACCGTATCTTTTGGCCATCTTTGATCTCCTTTAGCCGCGGTGCATGACGGGTCCGACGTCATACACACTTACCGGCATTCCGGTCCGGAGCAGGCGCACTTTTATCTGCCCTCAGCAGCTTAGATGTTATGGCCCTCCGCAAGTAGAGCTGGGTCCCAGGGGAGGATGATGGTGGTTGTAGTATATAGATGCAGAGGTGTAGGAAGAATTCAGAAAACACAGGGGCTGCAGTTTAACTTGTGCTTTACTCACTGGTTTGGAGTAGCTGCAACCCGGCTGGTGCTGGTCTCTACCAATCCGGTATTCCGTTGGTCCCAGTGTCGGTGTAGTGACCTGGTGAGCTTTACTTCCATGCACTCATTTGGAGTTGGTGGGTCCCCGTGGCCTGGAGCGTTTTGGGGTCCCCTCCGGTTGTCACAGTCCTGGCCCGTACAGCAGGCAGCTTGAACCTCTCTTGATTTGGACCTCTGTCCCCGTTCCCAGGTTCCCTATTTGCTGCTGTGCCCTGGACACTAACGTCGGCAAAGGTCCTTGATGGTCCCCTCACCGGGCAGATTCTTATCAGGTGAGCCTAGAGAGTCTTCCTGAACTAGGACTCTGTACCCTGCCGGTGCTCGGTCCAGTGAGTACTCGCACCGTACTCTCCATTGCAACCGTACTCCCTTTTACTCAATCAGTCACTCTACACTTTCCGTCTATGTACTGACTTAACGTCTAGCTGACTTCTGTCTGACAAGATGTCCACTCCACTGACTATCCCCTCACCCTCCCAGGTTTCTGACTTGGTTGAGTCCCAACCAGTAGGTGGCCATCCATCAGTTCCGTCTCTAGCCTGTTACCCAGTCTGGGGAAAAGGGCGTGGATTTGAGTGTGTTGTGGTGGTTACTGGCACTGGTCTTCCAGGAATCCGGGGTTAGATGTACCCTGTGGTACCTGGCACTCAGGGGCGCCATACAAGAACCAAATTGAGCTTTAATTGCCCTTTTTATATGTTTTCTGCCACCGCCCCGCTCTCTGAATATTGGCTGTAATGCTATCGACATGACATCATCACTGCCGCCAATCACAGAGCTCAGCAGCTTGTGCCTCTACGTTGACTGAGCCCGTAATCCTAGTGATTGGTACAGCGCTGACGACGTCACATAATCACTGCTGCCAATCACTGAGCTCGACAGCTCTTGCCTCTACATTGGCTGAGCCTTTAAGCTCAGTGACTGGTGCAGCGCTGTCGCCGTGACATCATCAACTGAGATCGGGACAGCGGTGGAGTCAATGCACTAGACCTATGAAGTGTAATGACCAGTTTTGTATTTTTTTTTGTTTTAATGTACTGTTTTTGTTGCTGGCCTCTCCAGTTTTGTGTTTTCAGGCTGTGTTGACATATTCGCTGTTGCTTACATTCTCAATGGATACGGTGGGTCTAGTGTCTCATGCTGGATCCCATTGATTTAATTTTTTTTTTCTTTCATTCTGACCGTCAAAATAGTGCAAAATGCCATGTTCTTGCTGGCAAAGTGGAGAGAATTCCTGATAAGTACCTTTTTTAGATTGTAGTTATGTGTCTTTAACTAGTGATGAGCAGGCACTACCATGCCTGGGTGCTGATTAAGAGTGGTTGGATGCTCAGATGGGCGTGACTTTGGTATAGTACCCAACTATAATGGAAGTCAGTGGGAAATCTAGAAAGATGCTCCAGTTCCCCATTGACTTTTGTTATCTTTGGATACTTGAGTCGCGCCCATCCGAGCATTAGGCGCTCATTATGTGTACCGAACATGATGGTGCTCACTCATCACTAGTCATAACCTAACGTACAGGCCTCATACTGGCCTACATACCCAATGTGACAGACTGTAGCGCTATCATGGGGCCACTGGAGCAAATGACCTGCCAGCGTTTGGCATGGTATATTTCAAAGACTTGGCAATCAGAATAAATTTCTGGACCAAGGTGCCAACTCCAAAGGTCTAGTACCCGTACCTTGTGCTGTGCTATGCCCCTAATGAGATGTCTATAAATACCAAGTTATGATACATATCTTCTTAAGATCCATGCCAGTTAGCTGATTATTCCAATACATGATGTAAAAAAACTAAATTAAAGACCTATGAGTTTGTACCGGGGCTCCCATCGCTCTTTCTCACTCTGCTGCTGCTTCCCTTGTTGAAGCGGTGCCTGGCCTTTCATAAAAACGGCCAAGATTAATATTAATCCCCTTAATGCTGCTGCTCATGATATAGTCATTAGGTGACTTGAAACTAATCCTGCCCACCTAACTGGTGTGATTTATTAAATACACATGGAGGATTTAGCCTGAATGCGGCTTGGTAGAGTAGGCATCAAATAAATACCGCCCTGTGTCTGTGTTAATTCTGGTAGATTGGGACACAATGGTTGACAAATAGTATGTGGAAGTTTTTACCAAGACCACAATGAAACTGCTCAATTCCAGAAAAATGTTTTTAAATCGTTCTTTGATAAATGAAATTGCTCTCTGGCTCTTCTTGCATTTTAAATTCCAATGTCTTTTTGGTCCTTGTTGCTGACAAGAAGCCTGAGTCATTGCTCCATAATTATCTGCTCTGCAAACCATAATTGAATTCCATATCTCCACTCCGGGATCCTTTTGCCTCTCACGTATCCCATTCCAACCCCCTTCCCTTTTATCCCTTCTGATGTAGTAAAGCTAATGAGACTGTGATCAGTGTTGTCTTACTTGTGGCTTTTGATCTTTAACAGCTATTGCTTTATTATGATTTTAATATATGGGTTTGTTCTGTAAAGGTTGTAACAGTGTGGAACAAGCGATCATTCACGGAGAATGCGAACAGTCTTTAGAAAAAATATTCCAGAGGATATGGAAATAGCCTCTTTGAAAAGGACACATGGTGTTCATACCCAATGATCTTTTTCACAATACATCAACAAAGTTACATGTAGACGCTATATAAATAAAATTACTGTATATGCGTGTGTGTGACTGGCCCAGTCAAAGTCCAGACCTAAATCCCATTGAGAATCTGTGGCAAGACTTGACAATTGCTGTTCACAGACTCCTCCATCCAATCTCACTGAGCTCCAGCTATTTTGCAGATAACAATGGACAAAAAATTCAGTCTCTAGGTTTACAAAGCTGGTATAGACATACCCCAAAAGACTTGCAGCAGTAATTGCAGTGAAAGGTGGTCCTACAAAGTGTTGCCTCGGGGCTGGATGCAAATTCACGTCACAATTTTCACATTTTAATATTTTGAAAATATTTCGAAAATCATGCATCATTTCCTTTACACTTCACAAATACTTGCTACTTTGTGTTGATACACTGACGAACAAAAGGGTAACAATGTTTTGAAGTTTTGACTTTCAGGCCCCATATGTTACCATCCACTACAGCTTTGATCGTGAGACTGCCTTCATTTTATAGACAATCATCTTGGCTTTCTCATACAAAAATTGAGACCACCATTGATCAGGGGCAAGTATCCAATGCCTTTTGGCTATGAAACAACCCAATATTACCACTCTTCCTCCACTGAACTTTCCAGTTCCTTTGATTTCCCAATCAGTCAGCCCCTTTTTCCCTGGTTTCTTCCAGACCCATTTGCACCCATTAGAGCATAGTCTATTAACTTTCATCTCCTTGATCTGAATCACCCGTTTCCAATCTTCTATTGTCCACTTTTCGTACTTCTTTGCAAACTCGAATAAAGTATGATGATATTGAAGTCGAGGCTTCTTAATAATCTTTTTTTTCGGGCCACCACTCCAGACTTGTATAACGTGTGTTGCGCGTTGCTTGCATGGACATCTGTGATGCCCTGCACATGAAGTAAACGATAGTGAATCAGAAGAACTATACTACATTTCAAATTTCAACTATTTGCTAATATTATTCTTATTATTACACCTACTACATATTGGGATAGGATCTTGGAGCTGGGAATACCCCTTTTAAGCTTTCCTGATTTTCAATACGATTGAAGATTTCTGTGAATAGTGACAATTTAATAAAAGGCAGTAAATGCTGCCTACTGTAGCTCTCCACTAGTCTATTTCTCAGTAGCGGTCACATACCGTATACTCACGACTGCTGCAGCCAATCACTGGTCACCATGGCGACGCTGAGGTTTATGGCAAGATTGCACCCCAGATAGTGATCAGTTGGGCGATCATGTGTATATGTGACTGCGGCAAAAGACTTGAAAAGAGACCGACTGGGCACTAAAGCGACTGAGTAAGCAATGGCTGCATTACGGTCTTTAGGCAAATCGGCATTGATTTCCTTTAATTTTATTGAAAAAAGTTGGGCAAGGTTTTTCCTTTATTATGGAAAACCCTTTCAAGGGCATGTACACCCAGCGTCTTAGACACCGTCACACCCACAGGTTTTTTTTTTTCCTTCAGGCAGAGGTGCGTCAAAACGCTTTGGTGCTTTTCTGGTGTCTTTATACAGTAAAAGATGCAAAATCATCTATAAAGAGCAGAAACTGCTCCAAGAATAAACATTTCTCTACATTTAATAGCTTCAGGGTCTCCCAGAATCAACCTGAAAGAGATGCCATATGCACATACTGTAAGGCTGCTTTCACACATCCGGTTTTTGCTGAACTGCACAATACGGCGCTTTGCAGAAAAAAAACGCAACCGTTTTTTTTTTTTGTTTTTTTTGCCGCCGGTTGCGTTTTTTCCGCATAGACTTGCATTAGCGCCGTATTCTGCCTCATGGCCTTGCGTTGCGTCCGTTTTTTGCTGGATACGGCATATTTAGCCCATGCGGCGGCCGGATGGAACGTTGCCTGGCACGTTTTGTGCGGCGGAAAAAATGCATCGCGCCGGATCCGGCGCGATTTACACTGCAAGCCTGTGGATGCAGGATGCGGCGTCCAGCGGCAAAAACCGCATCCGGATGCGTTTTTTTTTGCACTGCACATGCTCAGTATCAAGCCGCATCCGTCAAAAACCGGACGGGCCGCATGGAAAAACTTATGCAACGGATCCAGTTTTTACGCCGCATCCGTTGCATAGGTTTTGAGCTGGACTGAGCCGCACTGCAAAAACCGGAGGTGTGAAAGCAGCCTAAGGCTATGTGCGCACTAGGCGTTTTTTTCACGCTGCGTTTTTATGTGCGTTTTTGTCTAAAAAACGCACCCGCGGCTAAAAAAACGCGGCAAAAACGCATGCGTTTTTGCCGCGATTTGGTGCGTTTTTTGCTGCGTTTTTGCTCACTGCGTTTTTAATCAGTGCACAATGCCATTAAAGATTGTTGATGAAAAAAAAAAAAAAAAAAAAAGGTCTGATGTCATTTCCTTCTTCAAAATGTTCATTGTATGCAGGAGAGCAGACAGCTGCAGAACTAGTGTATGCAGGAGAGCAGACAGCAGCTGCAGAACTACAAGTCTCAGCATCCTCCATTCACTAGTGTAAGCAGGAGAGCAGACAGCAGCTGCAGAACTACAAGTCTCAGCATCCTCCATTCACTAGTGTATGCAGGAGAGCAGACAGCAGCTGCAGAACTACAAGTCTCAGCATCCTCCATCCAATAGTGTATGCAGGAGAGCAGACAGCAGCTGCAGAACTACAAGTCTCAGCATCCTCCATCCAGGACTGTATGCAGTTTTTTGCCCAAAAAGAAAAAAAAATGACATGGGCTTTGCCATATTTTTGTATGCTAGCCGGGTACAGCAGGCAGGTACGGGCTGCCCCCAACCCCCAGCTGCCTATTTGTACCCGGCTGGGAACCAAAAATATAGAGAAGCCCTTTTTTTTTTAATTATTTCATGAAATAATTAAAAAAAAAAAATGACGTGGGCTTCGCCTAATTTTTGAGTCCAGCCGGGTACAACTAGGCAGCTGGGGATTGGAATCCACAGTGCAGGGTGCCCATGCTTTCTGGGCACCCCCACTGCGAATTGCAGTCCGCAGCCACCCCAGAAAATGGCGCTTTCATAGAAGCGCCATCTTCTGGCGCTGTATCCAACTCTTCTAGCTGCCCTGGTGACGGGTGGCGAGCTAGGTAATAATGGGGTTAGAGCTAGCTGTATATTATCAGCTAGCCCTAAGCCCGAAATTCATGGTGTCACGCCAATATTAGACATGGCCATCATGAATTTCTAGTAATGATAAAAAAAAAACACAACACACAGAAAAATATTTTTATTAGAAATAAAACACAACACAATTAGTGACTCCATCTTTATTGAAATTAACCCCCCTCCGCAGTAATCCTGGGTCAGGGTCCCGCGCCGTCCAATCAGGATCCAATATCATCTGATCGGTTTGCTGGAAGGCAAAGCGATCAGATGATGTGTCAGGTTCAAGTGCCTGAATCCCATCACACATCAGCTGATTGTATAAAAGCCGATTATACAATCAGCTGAAGCATCAGTAGAAAAAAAAAAAAAATACATACTCACTTATGTGCTGATTACCGGCAGCTCCTGAAGCGATCGATTGGACAGGAGTCTGATCCTATACGATCGCTGCAAGAGCTGCCGGTGATCAGCTGATGAAGTCCCCTGACGGCAGGATCAGCTGATAGCCGGCCGGGCGCGAAAAAGCCGGCGAGACTACGATCAGCTGATGCGTCAGGTGACTGCATCAGGTGATCCACAGCCAGGTCCTGCAAGCAAGGTCCTGCCCCGGGGAGACTGCACACAGCCAGAGCGGCGGGACCGGGAGGAGATGGGAGCGGGCATGGCACCGGGACCCTGCGGACAGGTGAGTATATGACATTTTTTTTTTTCTACTGTTCACTTTGTTTTTCGCCGCTGCCTCCACCTCCCGCCCAGACATGGCGCCGCACGGAGCTGACATGCACATGACGGGAGGTGGACGCAGCGGTGACGGTACCGGGAGGATTCCTGCTTCTGTGTTTACCAACAGAAGGAATCCTCTTCCTGTACACGTCACTGTAGTGCCCACCCCTTGCGTGTATAGCTGCGTTTTTAGTCATAGAAACGCGGCTATATGCGTTATTCATTGCGTTTTTAACATCTCATTGAATTCAATGAGTGAAAAACGCAGTGGAAAACGCAGAAATAATTGACATGCTGCGTTTTTGTGGTCACCACCAAAACGCAGCTAAAAAAAAAACGCTGTGTGAGGACAGCACTTCTGAAAACCCATTGACATTGCTGGGGAAGCAATGTCACTGCGTTTTCAGCACAAAAACGCGGTAAAAAACGCCGCTAAAAACGCGGCAAAAACGCCTAGTGCGCACATAGCCTAAGGCTGTGTTCACACAGCGTATTTTTTGCTGCGTTTTAGCTTGCTTTTTGCCTTGGTTATATGCAAAGCCATGATCATAAAACGCTGCCTTCACAATCCCAGCAAAGTCTGATATTCCTGAGATCTCATGCACACACAAAACACCTGCGTTTTTTTCTTGACTTTTGTCAATCACCTTGGTTTTTGCTCCATTTTTGAAAGAATGAGCATGTCAATTCTTTTCACCATTTTTACCGTGAATTTGCTGTGATTTTACTGCAGTTTTTCACACATACAAATCAATGAGAAAATGAAAACCGCGGCAAAATGCATGCAAAAAAACACCACAAAACCCCAGGTTATTTACTGTCAAAAAATGAGGTTTTGGTGCAGAAAAAGCCTGCGCAAAAACACCCTGTATGAACGTAGCCCAAGGCTATTACATACAGTTCAGTCCAGACGCACCAAGAAACAGCACCTTCACGGCGTTCAGCTTTATAGGTGTGCAGTTAGATTTTAATATCTCAGATAACCATGGAAATGGTTAAAATATTCACAGCGCACTTTTGATATATCTGGGTGTAGATGTAATGTGTATGTAAATCTCAAAAAAATGGGCTGTGAATATTTTGACTATTTCCATGGTTATATGACCAGTTTTGTCCTGGTAAAAAGGTTTATTGAAAATGGAATATCAAATGACAGCGACAGAACAGCAATAAAATCTTACTCTTGCTCTGTATATTATGGACGGACATTTGTGGCGGCCATTTAAGCTTTAATCACTGTACATAATCACATTATCACTCCAAAAAATGCCAACTGCCTGGCACAGGCCAATGTGGAATTAGCCGCGTATCCTTTTGTCTCTGCAATTTACTTTGCCTACTAAATGATATAGGAGTAGTAAGAGTGACAAAGCGAGAATTTGTGAAGTAAGCTCACACTGAACATAAGTGTTGTCAACAGTGTTCCTTCCAACCAGTTACTTGAGCACTGTTAAGACCATAAGGATACAAGCTAATGGACCAAAGCATAGAGGATATATGAGAATTCAGCTGGCAGTACAGGAGTGCAAATCCTCCTGGCTTCTAGTCATTGTGCTGTAAGATGTGATTGATTTCCCAAGGAGACTAGTTCCCGAACTTCAAGCCAGCCAAGACCCTCTAAGTGAGCTGCTTGATGAACGAAGTTTGATGCTCAGAATAAGCATTGTCAACTGGAAGTTACTAAAATGTTAGTTTCACTATTTATTTAACATTTGGCCATAGCTGTTTTTGGATATGTTTCTGCACTGTATATACATTTTGGATCGATTTTATCATGGATGAAAATCTAAAGGAAAACTTCAATTTTGTGCAAAGGACTGAAGATTGAAATGGATTAATAAACTCCGTCTCTTAAAAAGGGATTTTGTCATCAGAAAATGATATATTGTTTAAATCAGAATTTTGTGTTAATGTATTAGGGTTGGGGAATATTTTATTATGTTTATTTTTTGTTATTATTTTGTTATTATGTTATTATGTTATGTTGTTATGTTATTATGTTATGTTGTTATTATGTTGTTTTATTATATCTCATTTTTTTTTATTAAACATTAAAATTAGTAGTCTTGTTATTTTAACACTGGCCACTAGTGCTTTTTTAGACTCCTATTTTTTGTTATTTTCATAGGGTTTTCAGCAGCCTCCTGATCATCAGAGGCAGGCGTACCATGACAGGCAATACCTCTATATACAGCTAACACAAGATCCAGCAACCACAATAGTGATGCCACAGCTGACCCTTCTCCCCCTTTCACAATCACCTTTGACACCCAGATACAAAAGACAGTCTGCTCATTGCTTTTATTGTACATGTGTTGTTTCCTGAAGCAACAGGTACATAGAGTCCTAAAGTAACCCAGTGTGAAAATGAGAATGTTGGCAATGAAAGATGTGATGGTCAAAAAAGAAGCTGATTTATTTGATCTTTGTAATTATATCTCTCTTTTTCACTGGCTTTACATTCAGTAGCTGAGTCCTGAGCGTTCATAACATCTCACATAGACATGATCATTGTGGCTCTGGCAGTGGCTCCTCTCCTGAAGAAAGAAGGCCCTGCACCAGTAGCTTCATGGCAGTGGTGACCAGCAGCACTGAATCCAGAACAAAAGAGAAGAATGGAAGTGACCATAAATGAGGGATCAACCAGACCACATATCCGATACAAATGTGTACAAATGTTTATTATGAACAAAAAAGACCAAATGTTACATGTGACATAGCCACTAACATATCACAGACAAGTTTAAAAACAATTAAAAAACATATACACACATCAGTGGACCACCAGATAATGATGTAAATAATATACAAAATATTGAAGAAATACAGGTATAGTATAAATCAGAGGCTATTAATCCATAGAAATTGTAATAAAAGGGGGTAAAAGTAACTAATAGCCCAAATTGCCAATACAAGGGGGAAAAAATCTATAATACCCCCAAAATTACCCCAAACACACCAACTAACCACAGGAATAACTAGTGTTGTATCCTGACTGAGCTAAAGATGCAATCTACATGCCGGTCTATACACAGGAGAGCTGCAGCAGAGTTCAGTGAAGAAAAAAAAAATCACAAAACATCCTGGATAATAAGCCTGTAGAGCAAATTATAACACCTCGTAGTCCACAGCCCCACGCGTATCGTCACTTGGTGACTTCCTCAAGGGCAGCAAGAAAGCAGCACTGAATCCTTACATCACCAAGCACAATGCTGAGCATCGGATGGGTTGGTGTAGAGGACACTTCCACTAGACTCTTTAGCAGTGGGAATGTGTTCTGTGGAGTGATGAATCACATCTCTATCTGGCCGTCTGTTGGACGTGTCTGAGTTTGGTGAATGCCGGAAAAATGTTACTTACCTGACTACACTGGGCCATCTGTAAAGTTTTCCGCCATGTTTGGGGGATTTGTTTCTGTTTTTTTCATTCTATGTAAAAACGACCTGTCTGTTGTGGTAAGCCCATCATTTTTGGCTATCAAAAGTATGTTATTCCCTGAAATGCTGCAGTGTTTATTGGATAAACATACCAGGCTTAGGGAATAGTCAGTGGCTGATACTTGTTGCCAAAGGTTTGGGCAGTATGTATTCGCTTTCAGGTTCCCTTTATCAGTATTTCTAAAAGCCCCCCACATATATCAGATGACTGCTGAACAATGGCTTGGATGACCTCCATCTCCGCTGTCTTAAGGTGGCTTTACACATTGCAACATCGCAAACGACATCGCTGTAACGTCACCGGTTTTGTGACGTTACAGCGACCTCCCCAGCGACATTGCAGTGTGTGAAACCTATCAGCGACCTGGCCCCTGTTGTGATCGCTACAAATCGTTCAGGACCATTCCTAGGTCCTTTGTTTCCCGCTGTGCAGCATGCATCGCTAGAAAGTTTCAGTGTGTAAAGGGGACTTTACAGCGACTTCCCTTTCAAATAGCAGCTTTGACGCGTCCCCAACAACCAGCTAGGTCGCTCTGCAGGTCCGGATCGCTGTTGCGTCGTTGGCCAGGTTTGCCTGTTTGACAGCTCACCAGAGACTTTCTAGCGATCCAACCTGCGATCTCAACCTAGCCGGGATCGCTACAAAGTCTCAGTGTGTAAACCTAGCTTTAGATATGTGCACTCATTCACCGATGTCTCCTCGTGACTTATCTCTGAGCGATCAAAGTGATTGGCAGTCTGAAATCGACATCTCTCCACACAATCAGTCGGCCGGTTTGCCTATAACAATTAGTGGGTTGTGCGAACCTGTTGATATCCATGGGTGCGGCTGACATTAGTATAATGTACATGGAGGCTTAAGATCCACCATAAGCGTGCACCACTGTAATGATTGTGCTCTTCTTTAGCCCGTCTGCTGTATATGCTTGGGGCAGGTTATTACGGTCTTACACAGCAATGTGATTTCTCTGATTACTGTGTACCTACCCTGACTTGGATTTCTGCAGACTTAAGGGTACTTTACACACTGCGACATAGCTAGTGATCTCGTTAGCGATGTGAAATTCTAGATCGCACGTGCGATCATTTGAGATCGCACATAGGTCATTTTACGCATGTGCGATCTCAAAAGATCGCACTTGCGATCTAGAATTTCACATCGCTAACGAGATCGCTAGCGATGTCGCAGCATGTAAAGTATCCTTTAGCCTTGCTTTCCCACCAAGTCATACAAAGCCCATTGTGTGCCATTGTTGCCTTCACTGGTATCAGCAGGCCTTTCATTTTACCATATGCAATAGATATTCCTATTCCCCAGAGCCTGTCGCTCGCTGTCTGAAGGAATAGAGCAGGTGAAAAAACAAGCGGAGGGAATGATCGTTTTATTTCTGTATTGCGTATCTCGGGTCCACGCTGCTGAAGAATACTGGTGTGAAATTTTAGTCGGAGCTAGAGCATGTGTTGTAATTTTCCAGGACGACTTTCTTCCAGCTGTGAATTAACCAGTTCCTTTCCGCGCTCGCACAGGCAATCATACGATATCCTGAAAATGAGGCATTTTTTTGCTAGGTTCACTAGCTGCCTGCTCCATGTCTCTGTCCCGCCGTCCGTCTGCGGGCATTTGCCAGCTCGATTTCTTGGTATCTTGACCACTGGATGGCAATGTTGTGTTGCTTTATGTTACTATTTCATGTTATGCCTCTGATACCTGCACATGCTGTGCTTTGTAGAAAGTCACAGATGGGATTTACGGGCTTAATTCGTTATTGCATTTGCGCCTAGGTAATGTTGTTTGCTTGCTTTTCATTTGTATCTGTATTCTTATCTTATTTTTTTATATTTACCTCTTTTATTGTTCTTGGTTGCCATTGTGGGCATTGTTGGGGTTTCCAGATTATTTTCGTTGACAAATTGCAAATTTTTAAAGTCGACGCATTTTTGTGCCAATGTACAACATCCTTCCTATTCTCCCATCTTTTTGTGAAGAATTTGCTGTAAAACAAAATATTAATAAATGCATCCAGTTTAAAAAAAAAAAAAAAAATGACAAAAAAAAAAGGCAATCCCCCTTCTGCAACTAATAGCGTTTTTGGAGAAGACTGCCACAGCTTCCCCTGAGTTATAAAGATATTGCAGGCGTCATATGTTATGTTTAACCTTTTTCTTCCATCTTAAATAGTCCTCATTTGTTCTGAAAATTAGACACACGAGAGCTCCATGATGGGCATTTTATATTTAGCAGTGAAAAAAAAAATCCGTTTTACATCCTGTGTTTTTTACAGTATGGTGAAACTGTTTCTCTTTGGGACAGTAATCCCATAATTGAATGTTATGGGATATCGCAGATTGTGATTACTTTATGAGAAATACTATTTCCACTTGAAATAAGAGCAAATATAAAATTCAAGCTTTTGGGTTGTTCTTTATTCTGCATTTTTTTGGCTACAACTGAATTACCTATTTTTATATACCACTAAATGACATATTTAAAATTGTATTTTTTTTAATATTGGAAGCGGTTGCTTGGGGAAAACAAGGCTAAAAGGTGACTTGTTGATCGTGGGGGTCCGACCTCTGGCACTGAGCAGTACAATGGGGAACTTTTATCTGTGTACATGCTCTACCACCTCTCCATTCATTCCCTATAGGCTGATGAGCATGGCGCTCTACTCTTTTCGGCAACCTCATAGGGAGTGACTGTAGGGGAATTTGATCACACCTCTCCATTTTGTAATGGCCATAAAAATTGCAGGTCCCACACTAATTGTGCTAGTCGTCACCTATTCTGCAGATGGGTAGTAAGGAGCGAGCACTGCCATGCTTGGGTACTTCGCACTTGTAACGAGCAGTTGGATGCTCGGATTGGCTCAACTCGAGTACCGAGTATAAAGGAAGTCAATGGGGAATTCGAGCATTTTTCCGGAAGGTATTCTGGAAAAATGCTTGAATTTCTCATTGAATTCCATTATACTCGGTACTCTAGTTGAGCCCGTTCCAACGTCCAACTGCTCATTATGCGTACCGAGCTCCCGAGCATGGTAGTGCTCGCTCATCATCACAGGCAATAACTTGGTAAAAAGAAGCAGCTCAAGGTCTTACATTTAGGTCTTGTTCACACACTGCGTTTTTACCTGCGTTTTTGCTGCAGAATTTTCTTGAGAAAATGGTTGTAACCTTTCTGCAGACATTCCACAGCAAAACCTATGGAAAAAAAACAAAATAGCTGTGCGCACACTGCATTGTTTTTTCTCAAGAATACTTCTTTTCTGCAGGTACCAGTGGTTTTTGCCATAGATAATGGTAAAAAAAAACCTGCAGGGACCAACTTGCGGAAAAACCACACCAAAAACACATCAAAACCGCGGTAAACGCATGCGGTTTTTGGTGCGTTATTGGTGCGTTTTTAGACTGCAAGTGCGCTAATCTTTCAGACTCAAGACATTTTCTTGCAAAAAAATCCTTTTTCTAATGTGAACAGAGCCTTACTTTTATGTCTATGAAATTATTTGATCCGTGTGATTTGGTCACGTCGGCGATAGGTCTCTTATGTAGATTACCAGGATTACAATGTAGCATTGTATAGGACGGAGCATTTGGATAAAAGTACTCCATTCGTTTAGAGTCTGCCCCTTCTTCAAAAACCTCTTTCCAATGCCCTATAGTCTGGTATGGGGCATCACTATTATAATGCCACGTCTTTGTGTGAAGCATGGTAAAATCCAAGCTCTGTTCAGGAAAACAGGTGCTGAATTGGCAAATGTGTCCTATTCCACGAGATGTCAAAAATGCTGAAAACTTTTTGTTTTCTTTGGAAATGATGGCATTTTAACCGCTTAACGACCCAGACATTTTTTGCGCTTTTGTTATTTCCGCCATAACTTTTATTTTTGTATCGATTTTAAACGTAAGAGGGTTTTTTTGTTTGTTTTTGGGCAGGACAAATTGATGCCATTTATGTTCCCATATAATGCACTGAGAAACTTGAAAAACATTTCATGTGGGATGAAATGGTGAACAAAGAAATAGCAATTTCAGCATTAGTTTGTTTGGGTTTGTTTTTACAGCGTTTATTGTATGTAGCATGATTTTCCAGGTCAATACAATGACCGCAATACCCAACGTGAAGCCAGCACCAGTGGCCGCGGCAATACTGGTTTGGGTGTTAGGAGCGATTACCGTCTCAGCCGTTTGTCGAACCAAATATGTATGCCATAAATATCTAATAAGTTGGGGTCCTGAAAGTGGAACCACCACCATTCAGGAGAATAGGATCATATTATCTCCGATTTGTGCTCCAAAATGAGGAGATGATGGTTTCATCTTTCTCTTTTCCAGTTTGTGAGATGCTGAAAGTCAAGTGTTTCCCATCTCCTATGATCTATAGCAGCGCTTACACCTGCCCTCTACAATCTACTCCTTTTTGTGCTACACAGGAATCAAGACTTTTCCCTTCTGTAAAATCATGGCCACACCAAGAACCTTAATTACCTACCCATCCGTGCGGTGCTAGCCTCCACTGTTCTTCTTTCTGACTTGGGAAAATAACTTGCAGTCATCATCAAACGTTTATGTGACCAGATGGTTGTGGGCTGCACAAAGGGACATCAGCGGCCGCATGATGGACACCCCTCTATTAGAACCATAGCCAATTTTGAGTGCCATGTCCTCCCTACTTAAAAAATCTTTAATATTTCTGGCTTGAGTTTTTGCTCCTGGCATCAGACCTAAATGCGTTGGCCAAGTTGGTCTCATTTTTCTCCTTTTATATCTTCCATTGCACATCTTGCTTGTGTATAAAGCTGAGCTTTTACTGGTAATATCGAATATGGAATGCTAATTCGGTGTCTCTAATGTGGTTTGCACATTTACCTTTAGATAATCGGTCAGCAGGTTTTTGCTACCTCATGTGACAGGTACAAAATGTAGGCAAGGAGAGTCTGAATCCAATGGTGTGTCACATAGATTACTGGCTGCAGCCGTTTTGAAACAATTTAGATTTGGGAACACAGCAGGGCCTCAATAGATATTGTGCATTTACTGTGAAGTGTTAATCACAGCAGGGGGTGTGTCTGACTGCCCTGCACTGAGTCTTTAGCCCTACAATGTTAACCACAGGGTAATAAACCTTTTAATTTACATAAACAATTGCACACACACTGATAAAAGAAGCACAGTTTCTTTTTTTTTTTTCTTCAACTATTAAAACATGCTGTCCTGAGCTTACATAACAAAAACCTGCTGACCGATTCCTTTTTAAAAGGTTTTTCCACAAAGTTAACTTTAATTAATAGATATTGGAATAAGTTTCACAATTAGATGTGTTTAAATTAAAATAAAAAAATTCCTGTGCTAAGATAATCTTATATATGTGCATCTGCTATGTACTGTGTAATAAAAAAAGAAAAAAAGGAGCCAGCACGATCTGAAATTGGCATGCATCATATAAAAAGTGAAAATTCACAGATTTATTCCAAATGTACTATAATAAAAAAAAATGAGATTTTTAGCAAATAATTGATCAATTTTTTGAGCCACCCCTGCCAACGTCACGGCAAATCTCAATAGGGGGGGTCCTACTCTATATTCTGTATTTCATGTGCCATGCGGCCTCCTAGATAAAGTTAAAAGCAGAACCATAATGGAGCACACATACCTGCAACCTGTATATAGCCGCTTCCATGTTGCAAAAAAGGCAATTGTGGCTAGAGACCAGCCCAGGTCCCAGCATGTGGAGCAAGCTCTACACATACCAGGACTGTGTAATGCAGGACTGCATAACGTATGGCCCACGGGCCGCCTGCTTCCCACCAAAGTTTCCCTTGTGGCCCGCAAACCGCCAGGAGACTCCTGTTATTTTCATCCAAGTATATTTGCATCTTTGAGACACGAATACATTTGAATACACGAGCGTCGGGACATTGGCAGAGAGGTGCGCTCTCCCAGCCCGACGTGCAACAGCGTGATGAGGTAATCACACTGCTGACCTCATCACAGTGCTGAGTGCCTCGCAGAGGAGGCTAGGATACAGTGGGGAATGGAAAGCACTCCATTAAGGAGCCGAAAATTATATGTCCTCCATATTTAATGGGGATAAGGAAGGTTGCAAGGTATTACTGAGAGGGCACAATATAGGGCAGAAAATTGTGAAAGGGGGCACAATATAGCAAGGGGCAGTGTGTATTGAGGGTATATTATGGAGAGGAACAGTGTGTTGAGGTATATTAATTATGGAGAAGAGCAGTGTGTGAGGGGTACGGTATATTATGGAAAGGAGCATTCCGTGTAAGGGCGCTATATTATGGAGTGTGTGTGTGTGTGTGTGTGTGTGTGTGTGTGTGTGTGTGTCATATTATGGTTAGCAGTGCATGAGGTGACCTATTATGGAGAGGAGGAGTGTGGGGGGGTATATTATGGAAAAGAACAGTGTGTGTGTGTGTGTGTGTGTGTGGGGTGATATGGAGAGGAGCTGTGGGTGTGTGGGAATATTATGGAGAGAACCAGTACTTGTGTGTGGGGGAGGGGTATATTATGGAGACAAGCATTGCATGTGTCGTGGTATATTCTGGAGAGGAGCAGTGTTTGAGTGTGAGACGCCGAAACGTGTTTTGGGGTGGGCGCCACACACATCGCGCTCTTTGGTCTTCTATACAAGTAATATCAATTTTACTACACATTCTTGTAGGTTTTTTTTGCGCACTCACCCTGTTGGTCTTTGAATGCAGCCAGTTGGGACAATCTTACTCGGTTTCCCTTTCCACATCATCCTTCTTTCCTTCCTTTTAGCTCCACTTTTTCTTTGTGCTCTGTCCCTGCCATGCAAATGGGTTTTGCCAAGTGCCTACACACGCACATTGATGTACTTGTTGCACTTTGTAATGTAATGTCTCTCCTTTTCCTGACTACTTTTTGGTACTTAGCACTTTATGGTTATCTGCATTACCTTCATACACTTGTATGTACTATATATTAAAGATTGTAGGATACTCTATATATTTTTTAGTTATTATCTCAACTGTAATATTCATGTAACTATTCCCCTGTTTTTCATATAATAGACCATGTGTACTTTTTATGACTTTATGATCCACTTGTATGTATGTGTGGCACGACAATCGTTGTAACTATATTGGCAAATAATTTTAATTAAGTTCATGTACATTTGCATCGACCTTTTTTAGGTTTTTTTTTTTACCTCTCCGTTTTTTTTTGTCTCTTATCAGCACTGTGGTTCCTGTATGGCCCACAGTGTGATGATGGCTGGTAACAACTCTCAGCTTCTTCTTATCATTTCTAAGATTAAGGAAATACTTTGAGTTGTAGGTTCATGCGATACAATTGTAAATGACGCTGACATGACATTACAATTGATTGCTGTACTAAGCTTGTTATTGCATTCATGTACTGACAGTGGTTCTGATCCTGGATACATGTAGCAACATGTTTTATGACTGTTAAAACCAAAAAATCCTTAAACACTAAGAGTTTTGCGATTAGGAGGTGGATTTGGTTGGTTTCTGCTCCAAAAACTCAGTGTAAGTTAGAATGTGTTTCCATGAGTTTTTGAAGCAGAAACTGAGCAAAAAAAATATCTCCAAATCCTTTTCAAATACTCAATACTTGGTTCTACTGATATATTAATGGCGATAGTTTTGGTGATGCATTCATGTAAGTATCCCTTTAAATTCTTTTGAGGCTCCTGGGATTGTCTCAGTATGGCAAGGTAGCCCTTGGACCAAAAGATGTTACGCACCTCTAGTGTAATGGCCATGTCTGACTGTACAGGGACATGGTCTGATCATACCTCATCTCCTTGGCCAGGGAACGAGCAAAAGAGTATAAAGATACTACAGCACGGGATCACAAATAGTAAAGTATCTGTTAAAAATAGGTAGGGAAATGTTTTACCTCACAAAAAGATCCTGTGCTCTCCACACCCTGGAGATGTGGTATGATCAGATCATGTACCTGTACGGTCAGACACAGCCATTACACAGCACATAGCAGGGACACATATAAAATTATATCAGCGTAGGAACATTGTGTTTTAAACATCCAATCGTGGAACATAATAATAATAATAATCCAAGATCTTTTGATTAGAAAGAACTTCACCATGAACTTTGTGGGAAAAAAACCCTTTTAAGTTTCTATGTAACTCATTTTTTTTGCTCATAGAAATAAAAAAAATTACTACAAAATGATAATACTTGGAAAATATTTATAATTGCAAACAGAATAATAATGGCCTAAATATCTCTGAAATAATTTGCCCTTACATGTACTGTTCTGGTGCTGATCGGCTGTAGTCTAGCGATGCTTCTAACCTAAAAGGTCATTCTGGAGAAAACATATTGAGAGGTCACAGGTTAGACATAGGAGGAGAAGCCGGCTTGTGTACATTTGGCTGTGTTTTGGGTGTTTTTCTACATTTCATACAGAGGCCGGCAATCCATGTGCCCTCTGGGACAGGCCGACTGATTGAACAAGTCCACATAAGAGCATGTGTATTGAGGAAAGTCCTGGGCAAACAGGCCTTGTTTATCCAGATGAATTAAAGTTTGTGTGTTCCTGTCATTTTGAGGTCATTTTGATTGCGTTTTGTCCACTCTGTAAAAGCGGTAATAAACAGCACAACGGTGTTCATTTGGCAGACCTGAGCGCACTTCTAGAAGATATTTGCAGTAATGCGGTGGCGCAGCCAGCTGTGGATTGACGTCCACAATGGCAGATATGAGCGAGGTTTGGGAAAGCAGTGAAGTTGGTCATGGAAGTCAGATTGCTGTCTGCAAAACACTTGATTGACAGAGTGTGATTTCTATCCACGAATGCTTGTGAAAACTGAGCATATATGGGGAGAGTGGAGTAAGCATCTGCCAGTCTGATCTGGCGGTGGCCTGTCTTCCCTGGGAGCAAACAGATTGGAGTTGATATATAACATGCTGATCCTTCTCTCCACAGCTTAAGTCTATCGGAAAGAAGTCGAAATAGCCAACTTCTGTGAAACTGCCGGGTTTGCGGGGCATTAATCTAATTTGTATGGCAGTTTTACGTGAGGGAGGGTTTTTGCAACTCACGAAGTATATAAATATGTACTTTTGATATGTAGACACCTTGATCTGGAGAAAGGTAATGGCAATGTTTTAAGGCAATGTGTGTGCTTGCCTAATAGTGCCCAGAGAATACACTGAACACATATTTTGAGCCCAGTATTTATTAGCAGCGCGCTATCAACATGAATCCTCCTGTATCCTAAATTAGGTGTCCAGTGTGTTTTGCTGATTTTGTTTTCTATCAGCCATTATTTGGAACAAGTCTGCTTCGTAAAAAACATAAAATGTTTAGTGATGAGCCAGCACTACCATGCTCTGTACTCGTAACTAGTGATGAGAGAGCACTACCATGCTCGGGTGCTCAGTACTCGTAACTACCGTGTTTTTCCAAAAATAAGACACTGTCTTACATTTTTTTTGCCTCCCAAAAAAGCGCTAGGGCCTATTTTTGGAGGAGGTCTTATTCTTGGAGAAACACGGTTGGGGGTAAGTTTACCCCCCAAAAAAGCAGACCCCCCCACTTCCCAGGAGACTCATACTCCCCACACCAGGACGTCTGCGTGGTTCCTAGGTCCTCCTGTGATCTCCGGTCGGTGCTGCACGCCGTCCTACCCTGCTGCTAGCTGACACACACAGCAGATCACAGATATACACAGCAGATCATACACAGCAGATCGCAGGCACACACAGCCGATCACAGATACACACACAGCCGATCACAGATACACACACAGCCGATCACAGATACACACACAGCCGATCACAGATACACACACAGCCGATCACAGATACACACACACAGCCGATCACAGATACACACACACAGCCGATCACAGATACACACACAGCCGATCACAGATACACACAGCCGATCACAGATACACACAGCCGATCACAGATACACACAGCCGATCACAGATACACACAGCCGATCACAGATACACACAGCCGATCACAGATACACACAGCCGATCACAGATACACACAGCCGATCACAGATACACACAGCCGATCACAGATACACACAGCCGATCACAGATACACACAGCCGATCACAGATACACACAGCCGATCACAGATACACACAGCCGATCACAGATACACACAGCCGATCACAGATATACACAGCAGATCACACACAGCCATCACAGATGCACACAGCAGATCACAGATACACACAGCAGATCACACACAGCCATCACAGATACACACAGCAGATCACACACAGCCATCACAGATACACACAGCCGATCAAAGATACACACAGCCGATCACACACAGCAGATCGCAGCTATACACAGCAGATCACACACAGCAGATCGCAGGCACACACAGCCGATCACAGATACACACATCCGATCGCAGGCACACACAGCCGATCACAGATACACACACAGCAGATCGCAGATATACACAGCAGATCACACACAGCAGATCTCAGGCACACACAGCCGATCACAGATACACACAGCCGATCACAGATATACACAGCAGATCACACACAGCCATCACAGATGCACACAGCAGATCACAGATACACACAGCAGATCACACACAGCCATCACAGATACACACAGCAGATCACACACAGCCATCACAGATACACACAGCAGATCACACACAGCCATCACAGATACACACAGCCGATCACAGATACACACAGCCGATCACAGATATACACAGCAGATCACACACAGCCATCACAGATACACACATCCGATCGCAGACACACACAGCCGATCGCAGAAAAACACAGCCGATCGCAGACACACACACACACACACACACACACACACACACACACACACAGCCGATTTTAGACGCACACACACACACACACACACACATCACATCCAGCACTTACGGCAGCAGAGAATGAGAGCAAGTCACGTGTTCGGCCGCAGGTCCTGTTCGTCGTGCTGCACCGCACTGCCTCTCAGGATTCTCCCGGCAAGAAGAGATCGGTGTCACTGGATGAGGTGAGTGTGTATGCGATCCGATGTGTGTGCGATCCGATGTTTGTGTGTGTGTGAGATTTGTTGTTTGCGTGTGAGGCGATGTTTGTGTGTGCGATCTGATTATGTGTGCGATCTGACTGTGTGTGCGATCTGATGTTTGTGTGTGTGTGTGTGTGAGCTGATGTGTGCGGGTGTGTGATCACTGCAGGTCCTGAAGCTCAGTGTCGGGTGAGTGTAATTGCCGGGTGCCGCTGTGTATAATGAAGTGTCCTTCACTATCTGTATCTTTTTTAGCTGCATGGACACTTCATTATTGATCCGGGACTAGGGCTTATTTTCGGGCGAGGGCTTATATTTAAGCCTTTCTCCGAAAATGCTGAAAATCCCTGCTAGGGCTTATTTTTGGGGGAGGTCTTATTTTTGGAAAAACACGGTAGTGATGAGTGAGCACTACCATGCTCGGGTGCCCTGTACTCGTAACTAGTGATAAGTGAGCACTACCATGCTTGTGTGCTCGGTACTCGTAATGAGCCATCGGACACTCTGACAGGCTCAACTCAAGTACCGAGCATAATGGAAGTTAGAGGTAAATTCGAGCATTTTTCCAGATATTCCAAAAAAATGCTAGAGTTTCCCATTGACTTCTATTATACTCTGTACACAAGTCGAGCCTGTCCAAGCGTCCAACTGCTCATTTTGAGTACTGTGCACGTTAGTGTTCGCTCAACACTACAAATAACCTTTCTGGCTAATAGGACCTGTCCCAAAATTATGCTACTTTTACATAGTGCAGTATAGTGTCATGGCGGATCCTCTTTCCAAAGGCTAGAAAAGAGGGATCACATTTAAAAAAACAAAAATTAAAAAAAAAAAAAAATATATCCTTCAGTCTTCGCCCACGTTCAAACATTCAGTATTTGCTGAGCTTTTTACCTCTGTATTTATAATATAAAACCAGTGGTGAATAATGCAGAAGTGGTGCCCGTGTGTCTATTATACGCTCCTGATTTCAGCTTACAAATACTGACCAAACGCTGAGCGTGTGAACGTGGCCCGAGTTGGATGAACCCATTGAGCGTCCGTAATACAAAGGACCCAACGTAAATTTCTCATCTTACTGTAAATATCATAATCTGTTGTAAACAAGATGTCCTTCTATATTTTGGCACTTTATAAGCTACAGGGAGTAAATATAATTTGTCTTTTTAATCTGGTAGATTTCTAAATGTAATTTAATGTTTTTCACTCCTTTTTTTCTGTTCACTATGTATAGTTCTAAAGCAACAGCTGTGGTGTAATATAAAAGAACATGAGGCGGATCACTTTGTATCTACTGTCCCCATATCTGAACAGCTGTACCCTTTGTGTTTCGCCTGAACATGAAATGGAAGCAGCTGAAATTTGACACAGATCTCCTGTCCCCTTTTTTTAATGGACGTTTCTTTCCCCTCTTACATTGATACTCCTCTTGTGTTCATGAGCCTTTTTTTATGTGTTGCAGTTGGTAAAATAGCAGTGGATCACGTTGTGTAACAAAACGCTCTCGCCAACATTTGCTGGCTAAAATTAAGTATTTTTTTTAGGTAGTAAGTTGTTGTTGCAATTGAAATTGCTTTATTGTAGTCGCACCTTTTGTTTGCCGGTAGGTAAAGCCCTATCCAACAGGAGTCATATTAAAGGAAGAAGCAGTAATCAAAGCAAAAGGTGGCTACTTTGAAGAACCGAGAACATAAGACATATTTTCAGTTGTGTCACACTTTTTTGTTAAGTATTTCATTCCACATGTGTTAATTCATAGTTTTGATGCCTTCAGTGTGAATCTACAATTTTTTCAGAGTCATGAAAATAAAGAAAACCCTCTGAATGAGAAGGTGTGTCCAAACTATATATCTTGTGCATGGTCTCTTAGGCTGCTTTCACACATTCGGTTTGAGCCGTGCGGCTCAATCTGGCTGTGAAACCTATGCAACGGATGCGGTGAAAACACCGAATCCTTTGCATAAGTTTTTTACATGCGGCCCGTCCGGTTTTTGCGGCATGCTACTGAGCATGCGCAGTGGCAAAAAACGCATGCGGCGGCCGGATGCGTTTTTTGCCACATCGCGCCGCATCCATAGGAATGCATTGGGAAAAGCGCCGCATCGGCCGGATGCGGCGCGGTGCGGTTTCTTTTGCCGTACAAAAAAAGTCCCAGGCAACGTTCCATCCGGCTGCCGCATCAGCTAAATCTGCCGCATGCGGCAAAAACCGGACGGAACGCAAGGCCATACGGCACAATGCGGCACTATTTAAAGTCTATGCAGGAAAAGCGCAACCGGCAGCAAAAAAAAAGTTTGCGTTTTTCCTGCAAAGTGCCGGATTGTACCGCATAGCAAAAACCGGAGGTGTGAAAGCAGCCTTAGGCTGCATTTGTACATCGTGCAATTGTTACACACCGATCCCCCCTCCCGGATGTCGTAGCATCAGGTTTTTTTTTTTTTTTTTTTCCTCTGCAGCAGGTAGACTGAACATTTTTTTTTATAGAGATAGAGATAGAGATAGAGATAGAGATAGAGATAGAGATAGAGATAGAGATAGAGATAGAGATAGAGATAGATATAGATATAGATATAGATATAGAGATAGATATATATATATATATATATATATATATATATATATATATATATATATCTATCTCTATATCTATATCTATATATATATATATCTCTATATCCTTCTGACTCTTAGGCTATGTGTCCACGGTAGAATGTTGCTGCGGATTTTTCTGCATGAAAATCCGCGGCTTTCCCGCAAAATCCGGACCTTTTCAAAGGTGCGGATTTTGGTGCGGATTTTTTTTTTGTTTTTTTTTTTCCCCCAATTCTGAAGCCAAAATCCGCAACAATAATTGACATGTTGCAGATTTTTCCGGATCAAAATCCGCACCAAATCCGCCGCGGAAAAATCTGCAGCATGGGCACAGCATTTCCAAAAAGCCATAGAAATGGCTGGGAAGTGCCGCTGCTGCAGATTTTCGGGAAATCCACGGCTTTTCTGCGAGAAATCCGCGGCAAAATCCGCGCATTTTCCGCAGCGTGGACACATAGCCTTAAAGGGGTTTTCCACTATTTTATTTTAATGACTTTTCCTCAGGATAGTCCATAACTTTCAGGTCAGTGGAGATGCAATGCCTGGCATAGCTGTTGGCTCACACTTAGTGCAATCTGTACCAATATAAATATATTTTTTTCATTTTGGAAAACGTTTGTCACTCCGTAGGTTATCTCTTGCCTCCACCGCACTGTTTTAACAGTGCCCCATGGAACGTTTTGTTTAGTGACCGCGAGAAGCACATGACATGGCAGGTTGACAAATGAAACTATTTTTTCCATTGTCCTTAAATTGGGCAAACAGAAAGGATGTGACAGCTTTGGTTGTCCTCTGTCAAAATAAGTTGTGTACAACTGAATATTGCCCACTTCCAGATCAGTAAGACGCTCAGTGGGGCCTAACCTCTGGAATAAAAATCAGCTCTGGCTAATAAATAGAGGGGCATGGCTACTCATGCAATATATGTTCATCGGGGACAGGTGGATTTAGTAGAAATAATAGAGTTTAAGCAATCTATAGCCAACGTCCATATTGCTTATAGGTCATGAAACCTGAGCTGTGGAATCAATGAGCAGGCACAGAAGTTAGATGCACGTGCCCAGCGAGCTGCTGTGGAAGATATATGGAGTGTTTAAAGAGAGCGATACTTTATGGCCGCTTGTTCTTTGAAGATTAGAGTATTAGACTATATGCTGGGCCAGCGCCTCGTGGTATGTACCAGCAGTGCTCCATTCTTCTGTGGGTCCATTCTGTCACAGTTGTAAAAACATTCTTTAATGGCCTAAATGGCTTTACATTTCTCTTATCTTTACTCCTGTGCTTAGGCAGAAGGGTAGGATTTGTCATTTTATTATACTGTACATCCAAGCGTAGCACATTGTATAGTTCATACGTAATGGTGGAGATGCCTCTTTAGGTCTATGTACTGTGTACTTATCCATTATCCGACCATGACATTGGCTTGGATGTGTAGGATGTCTGTCTAGTTGTAGGCACACAGTGAAATGCAATCTCTGCACACTTCAGAAATCTCCAAAAGAATGACCACCCTGAAACGAATACTGCCTGATGAAGAGACCTAAGAGTGGCTATGTGTGATGGGTCTGTTCATCACACATACCTATTCTTAGGTCTCTTCATCACACATCAAAATGGCTATATGCACATGGGAGTCCCTTTTTTTTTTTTTTTTTTTTTTTTGCTGCGTTTTCAGAGCAGAAACTGTTCCATGCAGAACTCCCCAAGTTTTTATGAGGATTTGGAGATTATTTGCTCAGTTTCTTCTCCAAAAACCTCTATAAAAAAAAAAAATAAAAAAAAAATAAATCAAATTTTAGTTTTATTTTATATTTTTATTTTTTTTCTTATTGCAGCCTTATTTTTCCCTTTCGCCCATTACGGCACCGCCTGAGAGAGAGAGGGTCGGCCCTCCTCCGCATCAGTTGGTTTCCTGTCCTGATGGGACAACCCACGGATTCTACCAGGTCCGACCCAGTGTGCAAGCTTGGTACTTACCAAATGCCGGCATTCGGGCCTGGAAGCACCTACCCAGGGCTTTTAGCTTATGCGGTGGTGGGGCGCAAGCCTGGAGCAGGAGCTTCGCTCTGCGTCGCCCCAGGCGATGTGTTTTCACGCGGAGCCCGCTGGCCGGGCGCTCTGCTGATGGAATCGCCGGGGTGAAGAGGAAGTGACTCTGCACCCGGAAGTATTTTCCCTGCACATGCGAAGGGTCATCCAAGATGGCAGGGCCCAGTGAACGGATTCCGGGCGGGAAATTTGAAACTGTGACTTATAAAGGAGTTGCACTCGCGGTGGTATGGTGAGTATGACTTCTCCCCTATCCAGGATGGAAGATGGCTTTCCACCAGTGCAGGATGCGCTGGAGCGATAAAAGCATTCCCAGACTTCACAACATCAGCAGCGGGGAGAACGCTCCTCCGGAAGGACCAGTTCCTCCAGCCCGATGAGTCGACACACCGGTTCCAGGAAACCTGGAAATCGTAAATCTCCACCGTAACCGGTATCTGAACCTCCATCTTGGGGGAGAGTCTGCTGTCATATTGCATTCTTATGTTCTCCTCCTATATTCCCTTATATATTTTTTTTTTTAATTTTTTTTTCTTAGGTAGGTTCTAAGAAACATACATCTAAGAAGAATCACAGGAATTGTGGGGTGTGCAAAGAAAATCTGTCCTCAGATTACCAAAAAGACCTTTGCCCCTCCTGTATCAAGAAAATCCTATGTACGGAAGCGCCAAGTTTCACGGCTGAATTGCGAGGCATTATTAGGGCTGAAGTCAGGGATTCTATGGGCTCCCTATCCCAGTCAGCTCCAAATAAGCATAAAAAGGTGACTAGGAGGGATGCCGGAGCTTCAGATAAGTCAGGTAGCTCTGATAGGGGCTCTAGATTCTCGTCACCTACCTCGTCCTCTGACGACTCATCTTCCTCAAACGAAGGTGGCAGGCCGTGCTTCCCATCCTCTGAAGTGACATCCCTGGTGAAAGCTGTCCGATCCACCATGGGGCTGGTGGACGATAAAGATCCCGAGACCACATAGGATCTTATGTTCGGGGGCCTAGAATGCAGGAAGAAAAATGTTTTTCCAAACCATAAACAGGTCCTGGGCCTAATTATAGAACAATGGAAGAAGCCAGATAGAAGGGTACCCCTATCATCTTCAATGAAAAGAAAGTAAACGTTCGACGAGACTGCTACCACCTTATGGGACAAGACACCTAGGATTGGTGTGGCGGTGGCCAAGGCATCCAGATCCACTAATCTTCCCTTTGATGATTTTAGTTCACTCTGTGATCAACTGGTCTGGAAGTCGGATGGATTTCTCCGTAGTACATGGGAGGCCGCAGCAGGCGCTCTACGCCCAGCAGTGGCAGAGACGTGTAGCAAGAGCTCTCGTGGTCTGGGTCCAACACATGGAAGACCAGTTTAAAAGTGACGCATCTAGAAAGGACATTCTATCCTCAATACCATGTATACAGGGGGGCATCGGCCTTTCTAGCGGATGCTTCCATTGACTCACTAAAGTTATCTGCAAAGGCAGCGGCCCTTTCCAATTCGGCCAGAAGGGCCCTCTGGCTAAAATCCTGGAGGGGAGATGGTACAATCCAAGGGCCGCTTATGTGGTATGCCTTGTGAGGGAAGCTATTTGTTTGGGTCACAGCTAGATGACCTTCTATCCAAAGCAGCAGACAGAAAACAAGGCTTTCCAACAGTGCAGACCC